>NC_139631.1:25576698-25584198 GCF_964638095.1 Poromitra crassiceps | reverse complement strand
AGTTGAGAGGGGAGAGAGTCAATAGTGCTATGTGCCATGGTGTGTGTGTGTGTGTGTGTGTGTGTGTGTGTGTGTGTGTGTGTGTGTGTGTGTATTTGCATGTGTGTTTTTGTTCTATCTATAGCTCAGAGTCACTAGGGTGTTGTGGATGTACAGTACACAAGGAGCTCCTTGGTATAACGGACTGACTGTATAGTAACTGGTTATTCCCAGTTCACCGACACTCCGGTACTGTCTAGACGAACAGGCTTTACTCTTCACAATTCACAATCTTTTTTTTTTTATTGATACGGAATAGCGCCTATATAGCCTAGTATACGACACAAATAGCAGAGAGGGAATATTTGCGCTCAGCCAAGGCAGAAAGATGTGGATGCGATAGCGTACAACGAATGCCTCCTGGCGTCTGAACAAATGAACTATAACTGTTTATAAAGTCATCACGGTTCCTCCCCAAAATCCTTTCACCCGTGCCAAAATACAAACATAATGGATTCCTCCACACAGAGGCTTTACTAGATAGGGCACGCCTGGCACACGCTCCCAACTTTAAACAAAGGGAATGAACATGAGCTCGCTGGAGAAGCATGACCTAGAGAGACAGAGAGAATGATGGAGTCGTTTGTCTCCCTCTTGCTCTGCGCTCTCTGCTCGGCTCTCTTCTATCGCCCCTGGTTACAGAGAGAAGTCGTGTTTCCCGCAACGAGACATAGTGTAAAATTAATAAATAAAGCGACACGGAACATGTCGTCTGCCCTGAAGACTGCCACGGCTAAATGCGCCCACTGAAGCTACTGTCTCAGTAAAGGATGATATAAATTACCTCGGTGCAGCTGATGAATTCCACATCTCTCGCTCCCTCCCTCCTTCTCTCTGCCCTCCCTTCTTCCTGCCTTTCTAAGGCCTGTTTAGTGCATGATATCATGTGTCTGCTTATCCCCCCTGTTATCATGTTGTTTGAATTACTATCATTACAACAACACGGCAGCATCAAAGCCTTCGTGACGACAGGACGGCGTGCGGCCCGCGTTGCCCCGCGGAGCCGCTCCGAGTCAATTCAATATCTACTAAGGTGGGGATTAACATATTCAAACCTATTCAAATGATACAGGACTGATACCGGCTACTCTTACAGATTACACTGGGCCCCCATAAATATATACAAAGATGGTGATAACATAAAGAAAGAAAAAAAACACAACAGACACACAAAGAATGTAAGTGAGCACAATGACATTGAGAGTTCAAACAGCCGTGAAACTATGAATATATCTGTTTGGCCTCGACGGCTCGGAGCTAAAAAGCTGATTTGGAAGAATGATGTTTCTGTTGCACTGGCTCAGATCCCAGCCGATGCTCCGTTTATATCATTCTGATCTCTCTTCACTGTGTATCTACTAGTACGCTTTGTGGAAAGAGGAGAGCTCCTGTCCATTCAAAAGAATTACCGCAGTGACATAGTCCTTCTGTCAGCCAGGGTCGTGGCAGCACGATCTGCTCCCATGGCGAGTCACCGAAGCGAATATTGTGAAATAGAACTAAGGTACTGCATGTAGAAATCATCATCTTCATCATCATTCAGAAGGAGTGCCAACGGCGTTCATTTTCTACTGTTACACCACAGTCGATACGATGCGGCCACTGAATCGGCTCAAGTTCGCGCGGGTCATGTAGTCTCCTGTTGTTTAGAGCTGCGTGGGATTCTGGAACACACCCCCGCAGTGTGGAGGCCATGGCTGTGGCTTTGCTCTGTTTGGTGATTAACACTAGGCAGCCGTGGAGCTGGAAACAGTGACACCTGTGTGCTCTGCAGCTTCATGTCCCACAGCACTGATTTACATCCAGACCGACACGGGCGGACCTTTTCTCTGCCCTTTACTGCTGCGCTGCTGCTGGCCTGTGCTCCGTGCAGGAGGACAAAGTCTGGCTGCAGTTGGAGTTGAGAAAAGTCTGGCGGGAAGACACGGGGAATAAATGCAGAGGAGGAAATCCAGAGAGTGTATCTGATGTTTGTGTGTGTATGTAAGCTGGAAGATTGAGTGAGATGTGATGTGGGGAGCAGAGAGAGTGCTGACTGTCTGCCAGCGCTGGAACACAGGTGGAAAGTACTCACACTCTATTGATCCAAGGGGGAAGTCTTTTTCTCTTTGGTGCACAGGGTCAACTGGAGAACAGGACACAGCCAAGACTGTTGAGTTGAAAGGGGATCGAAGTTGGGACCCTCTGCTTACGGGACAGTCTTGTTGTGTCATTATGAATGTGATAGTCAAGGCGGTCCTAAGCCCAGTGTTGGAGTACTCGAGACCGGTCTTGGTCTCAAGGCCACATTTTGACGGTCTGCAGTGACATCATTACTTGCTATGTATATTTTTTTTACTGTGATTGGGTGTAAAAATCCCTCCTTCAATCGCAACTGAGAACCTTGCATTTTTTTCAAGTTTTTAATCAATCCATCAATTTTATTTTTATATAGCCCAAATCAAGATCATGAACAAGAAATCAACAAGAGTTATCCCAAGGCGCTTAACGCTGTAGCCACTCCCCTCGTGTTCATGCACAAAGGAAGACAACACAGGTCACCAAGGTGGCTGGAAAGATGTTGTCCAAATCGTCAGTCGTACGATTTGCTTATACAAACCACAAAGGGGAGGGGGATCATAATTTAGCAGCAGTACTTGCTGTACTTAAACCAGGGCAACATTTGTGTAACTGGAGTAACGTCTATTTCACACTGGCAGTATTACCCATTGCCAATCCATACTTAATCCTATCTTACTCTGGAAAAAAGTTACCTTGGAGGATTAGCTATATAGTCATAGAACTTAGCTCTTGAAATGGGTCAGGATAGGCATTTTAGCCAGCTATGGATAAACGTGGGTTAAAAATGTCCAGTCAAAAGCATTGAGGAGTCCCACTCTGAAAGGCTTGATACGGTAAATCCACACCATAGTCACAAAACTACCTAGGACTAACTAACTGGGCATATAGGGGCACAGACATACGTATAACTACCCAGCGCCCATTATGGAGACATACAGGGGAGTTTAAAGCTAACCCGACAGGTAGGGGGAGAAGCTGTCCAACAGAGAAACTGTACTGTGAGTGGATGTGGGCTATTTCCATGGAAGTAGAACAAGATAGACCCTGACTGGATCAATGAAACACGCACGCGCACACGCGCACGCACGCGCACGCACGCACACACACACACACACACACACACACACACACACACACACACACACAGGCACACACACACACACACACACACACACACAGGCACACACAGGCACACGCACACACACACTAGACAGAGGGAGAGCACAATTGCACCACCTGAGCTAGTACCACATCATTTCACCCTTCTTCAGAGATACCTCTCTCTATCTCTCTCCTCCCTCTCTCTCTCTCTCTCCTCCTTCTCTCTCTATCTCTCTCTCTCTCTCTCTGGCCTGGCTGAGTTCCACTATCTCTCCTCTCTTCCTCCTAACCTTCCCAATGACAGCCGCGGGGGGAATTGACGCCAAGGCAGACATCCCGGCCAACATGAAGATATACTTTCTCCTCCTATTTTCTCCCATTCCTCCATCCCTCCCTCCCTCCCTCCCTCCCTCCATCCTCCTGCTGCTCTTCCCTCTTCTCTTTGATACGTGAGGGGGTTTTAACCTCTCCAGCTGCTGAGGCTTGGCCGACTGGCTGGCTGGGGGATCTCAAGGCCCTACTTGGTATGCACCGTCCATGTGTGTGTGTGTGTGTGTGTGTGTGTGTGTGTGTGTGTGTGTGTGTGTGTGTGTGTGTGTGTGTACTGCCTACACCACAGTTTCTGCAGACTGGGGGAGGGCTGCGCGTCTGATAAGGGCTGTTGGCTGAGCCTGGCTGACCCATACGGGCCCTTCACAAGCTGTCAGAGCCGCGGCCCTCACAGGGGGGGCCCTTCCATCTGCACTGCCCCAGCCAGGGCTCACCCAGCAGGGGGGGCAGATCGGGGTGAGGCCGGGGTGCTGCTGGAGCTGGAGGCTGGGGGTGAGAAGGGCGGCTCCGCATTCATGAAGGCAAGGCTGCGAGCAGTGGAGAGGAGCGTTTTTCCAATGCTTCCTTTTGAAGACTGAAACTCTTCCTCAGTGTCCATCTCTCAACGCTTAACGGCAGAGAAAATACGTAGGTGCAATCAGAGATTTTAACCTTTTATGTATACAGGGGGCGTCTCACTGAGAGCAATGCTCTCTTTTTCAGGAGCGCCCTGTTCGCATTCACACATACATTCACACCTGAAAACTGACCAGTACAACGACAGTCTGATCTGCTGACCACTGAGCAGCTCCACCGGAGCGGGTGGGGTTAAGTGTCTTGCTCAAAGGCACCTCAGTGGTGGTAATGAGGGAAGGGCATGTGCTTTTTTTTCACTTTCCCCACCCAGAATGATCCTGCCATCATCCATCAGTATTGTTGAAATAATCCGTGGACACAATGAACACAGAGACCAGATGTTTGTCTGACTCAGGCATCAAGCAATGTTGTCCGTCTTATTGCTTCTCATACAGAATGGTGGAAAATAGAGCTAGTGTGGGTATGCACTTGATATGTAATAGCAAACAAAACATGCACACACCCACACATTCGTAGGCTTAAAGTGGGAAAAGTCACAAGCAGCTCCAGCGAGCGTACTACTGCATATACAAAAACAACAACAAGCAGCAGCGAGGCAGACACCGGGAGCTGCTGACGCGCTTAGCAAAGAGCACAGACAGTTACAAAGGTTCAGTGTGATGAAGGCAGCGAGACAAATGGAGGCGAGGAGGAGAAAGAGAGAGAGACAACGTGATGAGGAGGAGGAGGGGAGGCTGCGAGGCTGGTGCTCCCGATGCTCCCGTCCTGCTTCACACTGTGCCCGTCTTCTGTCTGTCTGCCTGCCAGCCGATCTGCCAGTTTAGCAGAGACAGAGAGGCAGGCAGAGAGAGGGAGCAGAGAGGGAGCAGAGATGAGCGCGCCGATGCCGGGGCGGCACGGGGGAAATCAGCGGGGCACAGGCGCTCCCAGTTAAAAGTGACATGACCTTTTGATTTTGTCACCTGTCACCAACTGCCATGTCTGACTCTGCAGTGAGGAGTGCCTGCCATCCAGCGCTGCCTTCCACCGCCTCTGCCGCTCTCTCTGTCTGTCGCGCCGTCTCTCTCTCTGTCTCCTGCTCCCTCTCCGTCTACTTTTCTCCTTCAGCCTTTTCTTTTCCAGTGTTGGGGTTTTTTTTTGGAGGCGGGGGGGGGGGGGGGGGTTGGGAGGAAAGTGAGGTGTGACTTTCTGGATGAGTTGAGTTATAATAGGGTGCGTTTCCTCTTTTGCTCATATTTAGCCCCCTCTGTGTGTCTGTTGTGCACGGGTCTTAATGAGGGCAGGTGTCAAGGCGCAGTTTGTTTACAGATGCAAACAAGTCTCTTTGAGATGCAAAAGCAGGGAGAAAATAGAGTGGATAAAAATGGCTATGAAGTCATGTATGATGTACCAGAAATGATACATTGTTCAAATCAAATCATACGACCATATTATTGTATTGGAAATAAACCAGATTCTTTCTTTTTTTTATGTTGATGAACACTATACTGTATAGCCAAGAATAAATAGGCTGTGAATAATAGTCAAATTTAAATCTGTAAAAACAAACCAGTAAAAGAAATGAAATGAATTTGGTTGAGGGGTGATTAAGATCTATATTTGTTTTAGCAGAAAATGCCCTCTAACTCTTGAGGAGGATGTACATTAGTAGCAGGCTCTACTGTATCTGGCTGTTGGAGACGTGTCTGTAAGTGTGAAGTATCTCCAGGCCATTAAGGTCTCTTCTGTAATGGGCTGGTGGATCCAGTGGGTGAATCTATGTAATGGTCTGCAGCATGGGATAAAGAGGATGGTCCTCCACTGTGACGAGGCCTAATTGCCCGTCATCCAGCAGCAGAAAGAGACATCAGCGTGTTTTATATGTGCCCTCGATGACAGCCTGCGCTGGAATTAACACCTTCATAACATCTGCTGAGGGCCTTTCTGGGGCCAACAGATCAGCCAGGAAGGCTTTCTATTGGGACGCATCCCTGCTCATTATCCCAATGTCCACCATATACACTCGTGCAAGCAGGCACACGTGCAGGTGTGACGCAAACACACCTGTACAGATACACGCACACACTCACAGGCACACACACACACAGGTGTGACGCAAACACACCTGTACAGATACACACCCCCACTCACAGGCACACACACACACAGGTGTGACGCAGACACACCTGTACAGATACACACCCACACTCACAGGCACACACACACACACACACACACACACACACACACACACACAGGTGTGATGCAAATGGCAGTGATGGCAGCCTGGAAAACCATCCTGATCATGTAAACTCACACTCTGTTTCCTTCTGCATATCAGTCTGACCTCCAGTGATTTCCAGGAAGTACAACGTGCACGAGCCAATCAGGGACCTACCTCGTAGTTGACAATGTAACCGGCCAATCAGGGACACCACTGGCAACACAGTATGGCGGCTCCCGAAGCATCGAGTAGTGACGTTAACATTCGTAGAGTTTACACAGCTGTAAGTGCAGTTAGGCTTATTGCAGAAATAGACTCCATAACAACAATTAAAGAAGAACAGGAGCAAAACGATGTTTTCACCGTTGTTCCGAGTGGATTGTATTGGATTTGGCGATGCTGATTGGCTGAAGGAGTTTATCTGCCAAGGCAAGTACTCCTAACCACTGAAATAGCTGTGGCCAGATTAGAGTCCAGACTGATATGTAGACAGAATGTGAGATCATGTGATCAGGATGCTTTTAAGCAGGATGGGACTAAAAGCACCAAACTGTTGCAGGTTTCAAAGCAAGACAGGGGTGGAGATGAGAGGCTCATGGCATTAAAGTGCCCTTCCACCTCCCAACAATAGAGGACGCCACTCAACAGCAGAGAGACAGGGCGAGCCTTCCTACAGTACATGCAGCATTTGCCTCGAACATCAAGGTAAGACCCCCGTCACACTCGGCACGACAAAAGCAAATCGGTGCTCTCGTTATTGGTATGCACCCCCCCCCCTTTATATGATAATGCACGGCTTTGTTTGTGAAGCATGTAAGCTACAGCGCTGACCAGAGACAGAGAGACAGAGAGAGAGAGAGAGAGAGAGAGAGAGAGGGAGAGAGAGAGAGAGGGAGAGCGAGCTTTTGTTTGTTGGAGAGCACATTACAGTGTGACACGCGGGTCAGCTAATGGTGTTGGTGTGGAGGACAGGCGTGACAGAGAGGAGGACGAGGGTCGGGGTTCAGGGGTCAGAGTGCTACATGATAAGAGTGGAGGTCGGCGACCCTGCTGGCGCATCGCCTCCGTTAATCGCTGTTCTGAGGCCGCTCCGGCTGCTTAGCAGCTAGTGGTCAAGGTTGGGTCAAGGGCAAGGAGCGCTGATCCGGGATCTGTTTGCAAAGCGCTCGTGTAACCGCACAACAGTCGGT
>NC_139631.1:25549198-25569198 GCF_964638095.1 Poromitra crassiceps | reverse complement strand
TTTAAAAAAAGTACTGCCCAACCACAATAATCAAGTGACAGGGGGCTTGTAAGCATTTTATAAATGGTCCGTTGACTGGGGGAGTCTCGCTGATGTAAACATGGGCTATTTAAAGCAATAAACATAGAGATGATTTTAAGTGATGTAGCACTAAAGACATACTCATTAAATCTATGTTGTATATCGTACTGTAAACTACAACCACATTTATAACCACTCAGTTACGTCTTGGTGAATATCTATACTGAGGGAGGATGGGTTTTGTAAGTAAAGAGGGCTGTACAAAGTAAGACACACTCCAATCACAACTTATGGAATTAGTGAAATCATATTTCCCAAACTCAATTACTGGTAAGAATACAATGGCACAGAGAAATAAGATTTGCCTCATTATAATGATTGATTTAACGGATATCTTTGCCAAATCCAAATCCAATCTACCCCAAAGAATCCTTATGATGGGATATATACACACATATAGAGGGAGAGATGTGGACTGCTAACTGGTTATTTCCAACTGAGTCTGAAAAAGGCACTTATTAAAATTAATCACTTCATTGTTCACGCTCACGCCACAGTCCAGTTTAGGTCTCCCTCTCTCTCACTCTCCATCTCTCTCCTCGCCAAATGTGCCTGGCCATGATTAAAACACGTCTGTTTCTCCATGACATTGCTTTGACATCATTTAATTGGAATAAGAGATAAAAAATAAATGAATTAAATAAATATACTAGCAGGTAAGTGGCGTAACGTAGCTCAAGATGACAGCCTATTATTTCTTCCGTTTCTTTGCCTCAAAGAAGGCACAGGGAGGAATGTGAGATTGCATTGAGAATGCAGTTCCTCAAAGGGCAGAGGGATTTTTTTTTCTTATTTGAATAAAAAGTTAGCTGTGAGAATTCTTCTTAAATTCCTATTTTTAGTTGCTAAAAGTTTATGAATGCAATGTCATCAACAAATGCACCTTCACATTGTGCAGTATGAAAACATGTATATATATATATATATATGTTATATATATAAATATATGTCATATTCATTTGTATTTATTCATGCATTGAAGAAACGTACATTGCTTTTTAACTTGGCTGTGCAGTATGTTATCCAAACCGTGTACAATCACAGTTTTGTTCAGGTGGTAAATGTAATGAGAGTGCATTGTTGGCAAAAGCCTTTTATCAAAGGACTTAAAATATACGCAAGTGTAATGAATGCAGTCATTGAAAAGAGGGCATAATGTCTGCGTAAAAACAATGGTGTGTGAGTTTTACCCCTGCATTGTGTGGCCAGGAGAGAGGCTTTTACAGTGAGATGAAAGAGAGGCGGAGGGATATCAGCCGGCAATGGGGTTACTCACCACATCTTGTCTGGTATCCTTCCCCGACGCGATGAGGATGTAGTTCCAGAACAGGGGCAGCAGCAAGGCCAGGGGAATCATATAGAGTTCGAAGTTCCAAACGACTAGAACAAAAAGCTAGAGGGAGAGAAAGAGAAAGAGAAAGAGAAAGAGACAAAAGAGTGAGTGGAAAAAAGAAGGAAAAGGAGCAAACGGAACGGTGTAGGCTAGGAAAGTATACATCCAGGACCTCGTATTGACCTTCGTGAGGCGAACTCTTGAGAAACATACACCGACCATATGTGCGTTTGGAGACGACGGGCATTCATATGCAGAAGCATAACCGCCGCGGAACAAAGCGTACAAAATACGAGTCTGCTGCAACAAAGGTATGGCAGCCCTGGTCAGGTTCAGCATCCTGACCCTCCAGGCTTTCTGGGCCTTCATCTGAGGACCAGAAGGATGAGTGCTCTCTCCTCCATGCCAATCATCCCCAGGGCCGAGGTCATGTACCCCCCCCCTCAACCTCAACCCCCGCATCTGACCTCCCAAACCCAACACCCCGAGTCCCTAACCCTGTCACTCCAAGCCCCAATACCCTCTATCCTGTCCTAAAAGACTCCTCTGCCCCATCCCTAACCTCCTCTACTCCCACCTGCCAAATCCATAGCCCCCATACCTCCCCTCTCATCACCAGACAAGGAAAGTAGCATTTGAAAATTAACCTTTTCTAACACCCTGTTTTCTGGCATTGGTGGGACTCTTTAGCCTCTGACAACAGATTACTGCGGTGGTCAGGGGAAGATATCTGTGGGAAAATGAAATTGCTAATGATGGCAGCGTGTTATTTGATGTCAAATGTGAAAAGAGCATTGATGCATTGTGTTGATTGTTTAAAAAAAAGTTCAGCTGAAGGAGGTGGGATATTTGTGAGAATAAAAGCTGTCACAGACGTCAAATAAAGGACAATTTATCTTTGCTAATAATTTCATGTTTAAAAATATGGAGATCTTTCATGATGGATAAGACCTCAGCAGCAATTTTAACAAAATGCTGAAAATGCAAGCCATGTCCAAATACTCCATCTTTTCTAGCAAAACATATTAATCAAATCCAAGGACAAGAAATTCATTATTTCAAATCTAAGCAAAGAAGTTTTGAAATTAATTACTCGCGGTTGGAAATGCATTCACGTTCAAGTAGCGCAGTTTTGATGGGGAACTTTCAGATGGTGAAATTGAGACTATTACCGTTTAAGGCAGATGAATTGGTCTGTCTATCAATTTTGCTACATTCTGTTTGGCTGAACAACATCAGCAGGAGAGAGATTAAGCTTCATAATCAACAAGTAAATTGTTTGGGCGCTTTTGTATGTGTGTGTGTGTGTGTGTGTGTGTGTGTGTGTGTGTGTGTGTGTGTGTGTGTGTGTGTGTGTGTGTGTGTGTGTGTGTGTGTGTGTGTGTGTGTGTGTGTGAAAGAGAAAGAGAAAGAGAGAGAGAGAGAGAGAGAGAGAGACAGAAAGGAGAGAATGAAAATGGAGCTCTTCATAGTGTTTACAGTCTAAGGTTAATGTGAATATGAGGTTCAACAGCCCCTCAAGAGCGTCTATGTAGGTCTGCTCTTACTGTAGTGCTGCCACACACACTGCCTGTCCGACATACACGCATGCACACATACACACACTCATGCGCGCGCACATACACCATACACTGTCCCATTGTCCGCACACTCACATGTATATAAGCAAATAAAAATGCATGTCAATGTAAACTCACAATAACTCAATTACATTTTATCCTAAACTTTTCCCCTTCCCAAGCAACAGAAAAGCTTGTATCCAAACTCTGAGATAAAACTGTAATCTCATGTAAAATTAACTAACAGACACTGAGTATACAAAGCAAAAAAAACTAAAAAACTAAATTAAACATAAGAAATGTCCACTACATTTGCATAATGCTCACAGCAAAACGTCAAAACGAATCTCTCCCTCTGTCTCTCTGCAACTCTGCTCCACTTGCTCACACACACACGGAGGCAAACTCTTTCTGTCACTTTGACTCCAAGAAAGCTGCACTGGACAATTGGATGGCAAATATTCAATAATTCATATTTGTGTGCTAATAAGCTACACAACCTTTCCTCCACATTCATGGTGTAAACTTGTTAGTAGCATGCGAGCGCAGCACGGACTCATACACCCACACACCAACACGAGTGTGCGCACATGCACATTCTTAACTCGTCTCTCTCCCTACAAACCACGCTGATTCACAAATCTGTAGCCTCTGCAGCAAACAGTAAAATAATCTCTAACTGAGCAATGAGCAAACCTATTCTGGTGGAAGCTATAAATAACTGCACACCTACAAACATGTACAAGCAGTCACGCATTCATGTACACAAATTTGGTCTTCCTTGCAAATATCAAGCGCTAAATAGATATTATAGATATTATATTATAAATCTATTTAGTCTCCGCTTCTCTCATCGCTCATAGTCATTATCACATGATATTGTTCCTCACTCTCCTAATGTTTACATGAAACCCCCTCCCCCTCCCCTTAAATCTTGCTTTCTCCTGCATATTGCCCGGGGTTATTTAACCTGTCGTCCCCCTTCATTCCTCCTCCATTTGGTTATTCTAGCTGAGGGCTAAGTTTTGACTGGCAGCTGGAGGAACCGGACACCCGGGCCCAGCAGTGGCCGGCCCTGCCCCGTCTCCCTGCCCCCCGGCTGGGTAAGCGGGGGCCCTGCAGTGCCTGGACCTTTCCGCGAGGAACCGGGTGATCTCAGCCACCCCCCGTCGCTAGCTACCCCAGATAGCAGGCTCACCGCCTGGGGAAGAGGGAGAGGGAAGGAGCCTGCTGTGGATGTCAGTGACCAGAGAGAGGAGGAGGAGGGGGGAAAAAACAGACTAAGATAGATGAAAACGTGCCGGAGAGCAGGGAGAGAAAAACATCCAAAATGAATGTGCAGGTGTGCTGTATGGGAAGTGTTTGGAGGCTCTGTGTGGTCAGAGATATTTAGGTAGTGACCAATGACAGTTTGTAGTGGAGGTGCGAACACACACACACACACAGAGGAATGCTCTCCGTGCTGCGTCCCTGCTGTTCTGCTCAAAACGGAGCAGATTCTTATCGGTTTGTTCATCTAGAAATACACATGCTGCATACACACTCATAGAGTCAGTGTGTGTGTGTGTGTGTGTGTGTGTGTGAGTGAGTGCACGTGTTTCTATGTTATTCAAATTATGCAAACTCTAATTTAGTCCTGAGAGTATTAAACAGAAGAAGAATGATGCAAATAAATATGTAAGTCATATTTGTCGCAAAGACACAAGGGGAGAGATTCACCCTTTTCTTATCTCTCATTATACCATTCTATAATATGATGCCTGTGATGATCTAAAATACAACGATACGGTATCGATAAATATACATTTGAGCTTGGTTTACTTGATTCCAAGGTGGATATTTTAGTTTACTTTTATTTGAAAATGAAGGTCAAACTTTATGTTTTCGGATAAAATAAAAGGACTTGAATCAGGAAAGATCAAATAAAAAATGCATCTTTGCCCCTTGAATCTCATAGTATGTTATAAAAGGTGTCCGTGTCCAGTTTGTAAGAAAAAGTTATTATTTGTGTTTCAAATTATTTGTGCTTCAAAAAGCCTTTGGTGAAATGAACTGAAAAATTTGGGAACAAAACTATGCACTTGTCAAGTCATTGAACAATGTAAAATAATATTTTCCATAGTCAAATCCTATAAACCATTTCAAATAGTTAAAGGCTTTCTTTGCACTGGGCAATCTTCACATCTGAGCACAAATTAAATTCAAATGAGAAGAATAATTCTAATAGACAATCGCAAACAACGACAAAGCAAAGTCATGATGATATCATTACCGTAGTTATATTTGAGCTAAAATACTAACAAACAAAGCCAGTGGACTACATTATTTTTGAAAAGTCTCTGTAGTTGGATTTCATTAGTTGTTCATCTTTGACAACATAAGTAATCCCTTGAATAGGAATGACAAAGAATATGCATTAAAAAGTTAACAAAATAGAAAAGCGGAATGACTCTCGTAGTCAGGCAAGTTGAGCGTTGTATTTAGCTTATATTTGTTTCAAAATGCAGCCGTGTCCTTACGGCTGTGAGCCGCGGCACTGTGGGAGGGTAATACTCAGTACTTTGGCTTACATTAACCACACACCAGGCTAACTCTTTCCCTGCTCCGTCTCAGTGGACTGAAACTGAAGTTTGGATTTCAGAGTTCCCCTTTATCTCTGTTACATCAATTTCCATGCTGGCACTAAGTGTTGCCAGATAGCAACTAGAAGTCCTGTTAAGTTCGAGGGAACCGGAGAGGGAGGGAGTCTGTGTCCTGTTTGTGACCGGACCTAGCCTTCATTCTGTGGTGCTAGACTGCCCCCTGCTGCTCTCAGAGAGAAACAAATCTAGAGCACGGCTAATACAGACTCATTTTGATAAAGAGCAGCCAGAAACTCAAAGCTGAACTGGTCAAAGCCAGTCTTTGCTGTAATAATGCGGGGAGAAAGATCATAATAACATTTTGGCCACAATGCTGCGACTGTACTCTGGTACCTATGGAAACCCAGGATACTGTGCAGTATGTCTGACTCCTCAGCGCAGGGCCTCGCAGGTTTGCGGGTGAGTATCTCTCTCTGCTGATTCAACTCTGACTTGGTATGCTCTGCTAGTCTTCGTGCCACTATATTTCAACGACTGTACGATTCATTTTGCAAATCAGGGGAGCAGTAAAATGTGAAAGTATATCTTTGAAAGCTGTCCCTTGCTGTGGGCAAAGACGAAGCCCCCGATTTTAAAACTTTTAAAAGTTAGACGGGTTCTTTGAAGAGGAGTCAGCGGAGCAATTTAAAGAGACCTGGGAGTGGTGTGTGTACCAGTGACTGCTATGGTGTCTCTAGTGCAGGGTGTGCGTGCACGTGTGTGTGTGTGTGTGTGTGTGTGTGTGTGTGTGTGTGTGTGGGTTTGTGTTTGTGTTTGTCAACGTCTAGACATGTACAAACACACACACACACACACACACACACACACACACATGCACACGCACACTCCGATAGGTGCTGTTCTGTCTTTACTTTTTTGCAGTTTTTTCTCTCTCAGCAGGGTGATTTTTTTTTATCTAAATGCAAAGCAGGTGATAGGTGCTCCAGTTTCCTCTAGAAGTAGCTCCCTTGTCTGGGCTCTCTTCCTGATAAGAGTCCTACTTTGCCTGACATAAAAGAGCCCGGTATCATTTCCCCTGCCTCCCCGACAACCCCCAGCTCGCTGCCCTCGCCCTTCCCCGAGCTCCACAAAGCTGCCTCTATTTGCTCCCAATTCGGCGCCCAATCGCAGATAAAGTTACAGCAAATTTGTTTGGAGGAAGAGTCGCTGAGGCCTGCGGTCCCCGGGGCAATAACAGCCTCGTCGTGCTGGGGGCCGTGGGGAGAGCTGGCAGCGGCAGGAGAACAGAATCCAACACCGCTCAGCACCCCACAATGGCCTCGGCTCTCCGGGAGGGGAGGGAGAGAGAGAGAGGGAGGGAGGGAGAGAGAGAGAGAGGGAGGGAGAGAGGGAGAGAGAGAGAGAGAGAGAGAGAGAGACAGCCGGGCGGAGAGGAGGGAGAGAAGCTCGGCTTGCAGGTGTGGAGAGAGGAAGCAGACGCTTAACCCCGAGACAGACAGGGAGATGGAGACACCGAGACCCACCCAAACGCACACACACACACACACACACACACACACACACACACACACACACACACACACACACACACACACACATCACACTCACACACAGCACACACCACCCATCGTGCGGGACAGGAGGTAACTCCAGCCCCGTCCATTGTGCCAACGCCTCAGGCAATGCTGCCATGGTGGCTGATTCACTGTCGAGGGATGGGTGGGTGACAGCAATGTGTGTGAGAGAGAGAGAGAGAGAGAGAGAGAGAGAGAGAGAGAGAGAGAGAGACAGCATGTGAGACTGTGATATCGCTCTTACTCCCACTCTCTCTGTCAAACACACACACACACACGTACACGCACAACACACACAACATACACACTAATCACAGCTGGCACTAATGGCTGATGTGTACATGCGGCTGGCATTGTGGATTTGGGCAGAAGGAGAGTAAGGGACCATGAAGAAGAAGATGTTTGTTTGTGTGGAGCGGACGGTATGAGATGGAACTGTTATGACAACTACATTCTGATGTATGGCACTCAATACACACACACACACACACACACACACACACACTTGTCCCTACGGCCTTACTTCGCAGTTAAGAAGCATAAGCATTTAGAAGTTTAGAGGTTGAACTGCCCACACCTCCACCTCTGTTACAGCGTGTTGGAAAGTTGAGTGTAACATCTGCCTAGAAACACAGCCAGGCGGAAACACACGCGCACGCACACACACACACACACACACACACACACACACACACACACACACACACACACACACACACACACACACACACACACACACACACACACACACAGAGGCATACACACCTTCACTAACGCACCACCTTGGCCAGATGGCCCCCCATAAAAAGCCACTTAAAGAGATGAGTGAAGTGATTAAGAGGCCTCTCAAAGTGAGGGAGACGGGAGAGGGGGAAGAGGAAGTGGAAGGCAGGAGGGAGGGAGGGAGTACCTGTGTGGAGGAGAGGAGGACCTAAATACTCTGATGGCTTTAGTTAAGTGCATACTCCTACTATAACTCCCAAAAGAGAGCGAGAGAAAGGACAATGAAACCTAAATTTCAACACTTTCTATAAACTCTTAAAAACACTATACCCTTGGCCTAGATACGCCCTTTATGATTATCTGAATGCGTTGAATTTTCACGAGTACAAAGAGAATATGAATAGTCGACATTGTTACTCGCAAATGGATGCGCTATACACTGTGTATTCAATAAGGGGTGAAGTGCTATACAAGGTCTGTACTGTATGCGTGTTTTTGTGTATGTGTTGACAGGCTGTGCCAGCCAAGGCTGCCTCTTTCCTCTCCTTTCACCATGGAGATTGGCAATTCTGAAGTGACCTTGTTTTCGGCGAATTCCTTTTTTGCCTGACATTTTCGTTTATTTCGGAAAAAAAGATGAGACACGAGGACTTCCGCCCACACGCAGCCTCGTACGAGAGAAAACGCACACATGCTGGCACTCACACACACACACACACACACACACACACACACTCGCACACAAGCGTGCACACACACAGACACAGACACACACTTGCACACAAGCGTGCACACACACACACACACACACACACACACACAGACACACACACACACACACACACAGTGGGGAAATGTTAACGTGCGCACACACATACACACACACACACACACACACACAGTGGGGAAATGTTAACTGATCGATACTATGTCTCTCCTGACCCATGTCTTGTGATGACATTGTGACCTACTGTACACACACACACACACACACACACACACACACACACACAGATAGCCTGTGCAGAAATGAAATGGGTGTCAGACAGCCAAATGCTGCTAATGTCTCCTGTCTGCGGCGGAGACACTTAGTGGGCCGTGGTAAAGGGCTGGGCGGGGCGGGGCGGGGCGGGGCGGGGCCACCTGTCCTGTACCTACTTAAGTCAGGACACTAACGCAGACAGGATGAAATGGCTGCTCTGTCATCTGTAAGGCAGGAACCTCCATGCAGCCACTCAGCGCCCTGCAGGAGGATGTCCTTTTACTGATAGTTCTGCTGTCCAATTACACTTCACCTTTTAATACCAGACACAGATGACAGGGGTGAGGGGGAGAGAGAATGAGGGAGAGAGAAAGAGAGAGAGAGGGGGGAGAGAGGGAGGGAGAGAGAGAGAGAGAGAAGTAGAGAGAGGGGGGGTGGCTGCCATTTCCATCGTCTGTCGAAACAGCTTGTCAAATTGCAATGGATTTCAGCTGCATTTTGTATGTTTTTGGATGTCTGGGAGCCTCATTTAAAATGGAGTGTCCAGGCCGCCACCCCTCCCCTCAATCCTGACAAATGTGTGTCAAAATGATAGAATTGATATCTTATCTATATGTATGTGTGTGTGCTTGTATGGGTGTCCATGCCTGTGTGCAAGTTTCAAAGAGAGAGATAGGGCTTCAGCGAGTCTATCAAGCTATTTGAATGTGTGCATGTAATATTTTGTTGTGGGGATGTGCACAGTGTGGCGATGTTTACTTCACTGGGCTTGAGACGTTATCGATCTCTCGTGCTGGATTACGCCATTACCAATGAAGAGATGGATACAACCTCTACAAACATAATACACAGCTACTGTGTGTAACATTTCTGCTGTACATGTAAAATAGTCTATATGTCACTCCATGGACAGAAGTGAGGTCAACTGTCTATGATACAGGTGATGCAGTGCAATAGCTGAAAAGAGTAGAGGCGGCTGTGGAGAGGTCGTTTTGCTGTCCTTCATGTAGTGCATGTGACTAGATTAAGGTGCTGTATGTGACTAGACTAGATTAAGATATGCGAGTAGATTAAGATATGCGAGTAGATTAAGGTATGTGAGTAGATTAAGATATGTGAGTAGATTATGGTATGTGAGTAGATTAAGGTATGTGAGTAGATTAAGGTATGCGAGTAGATTAAGGTATGCGAGTAGATTAAGATATGCGAGTAGATTAAGGTATGTGACTAGATTAAGATATGCGAGTAGATTAAGGTATGTGACTAGATTAAGGTATGTGAGTAGATTAAGGTATGTGAGTAGATTAAGGTATGTGACTAGATTAAGGTATGTGAGTAGATTAAGGTACGTGACTAGATTAAGGTATGTGAGTAGATTAAGGTATGTGAGTAGATTAAGGTATGCGAGTAGATTAAGATATGCGAGTAGATTAAGGTATGCGAGTAGATTAAGATATGTGAGTAGATTAAGGTATGTGAGTAGATTAAGGTATGTGACTAGATTAAGGTATGTGAGTAGATTAAGGTATGTGAGTAGATTAAGGTATGTGACTAGATTAAGGTATGTGAGTAGATTAAGGTATGTGAGTAGATTAAGGGATGTGACTAAATTAAGGGATGTGACTAGATTAAAGGAGAATTCAGTTTTTTACACCCTGGACCTTATTTCCAGCTTTAAATATGATGTTTAAGTCACCCTGACAACTTCGGTTTGATTAGCATCAGCAGAAACGATAATCAGTTTAAACTGCAACCTGAAAACGAGGAAACCAGGGCATTTGAAATGATTGTATTCATGTCTAGTCAAAAGCTTATTTTCCGACACACAGCGGCTCATTATGCTTATTATATAATAGAGAGAACATGAATTAGCGATGTAATGTACGTCCGTGCTGCTGACAGCCTGCTGTGTTTGCTGTCCGTCACATAGATAGCACCACCTGCTTTATCTCCCGCTGCTCTTTGCAATCCATATATGACGTTATTCCATAGGGGCGGCAATTGAATTCAAATGAAATGTCCATAATCTTGAAATCAGATAATATCTATAGCCTACGCTAGGCTGCTACACAACAGGCTGAGTCAACTCTGACCTGCCCTGGATGTGCTTGAGAAACGCTTGTTTGGTAACAGAAGCACAGAAGAAGAACAGAAGCACATCCAGGGCAGGTCAGAGTTGACTCAGTCTGTTGTGTAGCTATGGTGTAGCAGCCTAGCGTAGGCTATAAATATCATCTGATTTCAAGATTATGGACGTTTCATTTGAATTCAATTGCCGCTCGTATTGAATAATGTCATATATGGATTGCAAAGAGCAGCAGGAGATAAAGCAGGAGGTGCTATCTATGTGACGGACGGACAGCAAACAGAGCAGGCTGTCAGCAGCACGGAGGTACGTTACATCGCTAATTCATGTTCTCTCTATTATATAATAGGCATAATGAGCCGCTGTGTGTCGGAAAATAAGCTTTTAACTAGACATGAATACAATCATTTCAAATGCTCTGGTTTCCTCGTTTTCAGGTTGCAGTTTAAACTGATTATCGTTTCTGCTGATGCTATTCAAACCGAAGTTGTCAGGGTGACTTAAACATCATATTTAAAGCTGGAAATAAGGTCCAGGGTATAAAAAACTGGAATTCTCCTTTAAGGTATGTGACTAGATTAAGGTATGTGATTAGATTAAGGTACTGTATATTGATGCATACGTACCACAAATGCACAGATGCTCCTCTGTGGAGAGTCCCATTCAAAACAGCTGTTGATGTAGCAGCCTGCGTTGAGCAGGAACATTATGCAGCGCCTCACGCGGTTGAAGTTCTGCAACAGCAGCTGGAAGGTGACACAGCAAACAGCACAGGTTACAGACAGGACATGGTGATATAGACACAATGTATCACTCTGTTGTGAAAGAGACATACATTCCATCATCAACAATAATAAGCAAGAGGACATGCTGTACTGGGAAGAAGGGAGACTTGGTGTGACGTGCAAGTATCATTGGACAGCACCAAAATAAATAAATAAAAAAATAAATAATAAGAGACTAAATCATTGGTTGTATTACGCTGCATATTAAACATTTTCTCCATACATTTGATTTTTCATACTCACCCCCCCCCCCTCTTTTTGACCTTTTCATACATGAGAATGTAAAAAAGAAACAATAAATATTGTTCACCAGCCCCTTGGTTACAACAAACAATTATATCTAAATAAAGCACGTCTAGCCACGCTTTATGGACATGATCAGCGCAACAGGAGCACATCTTTGATGTTTGCTTGGCTTAAATGACAAGATATACATGGATTCCAACACTTAAGGTCCTTACACACCGAGCACGTTTTTTTCGTGCGATTAATTTGCACGTCAATAATATTTTCCGAACCTATATCAGTCAATGCAACCGTGCATACCGACGGCGAAGTTTCGCTGAGCGTTATTGCGGTGTTTATTTTTTCGAACCACGTTCGATTTTTCAGAAATTCGCTTCCGACGTGTACACATCTGTGGCTGTGATTGACAGGTGGGTCAAAACTCGCATCGCAATTTCGTGCCGTATATTCGCATCGCTCTTGATGTGTAAGGACCTTAAGTATTAGCACCTCAGTAAAGATGGCATAGGAAAGTCGTATGTGGTACGTTAAAAGCTCTTCACAGTGCTTCATTCTGTTAAAGATGATATAGGTAAGTCGTATGTGGTATCACTGTACGTTAAAAGCTCTTCACAGTGCCTCATTGTGTTAAAGATGATATAGGTAAGTCCTATGTGGTATCACTGTACGTTAAAAGCTCTTCACAGAGCCTCATTCTGTTAAAGATGATATAGGTAAGTCGTATGTGGTATCACTGTACGTTAAAAGCTCTTCACAGAGCCTCATTCTGTTAAAGATGATATAGGTAAGTCATATGTGGTATCACTGTACGTTAAAAGCTCTTCACAGAGCCTCATTCTGTTAAAGATGATATAGGTAAGTCATATGTGGTATCACTGTACGTTAAAAGCTCTTCACAGTGCCTCATTCTGTTAAAGATGATATAGGTAAGTCATATGTGGTATCACTGTACGTTAAAAGCTCTTCACAGTGCCTCATTCTGTTAAAGATGATATAGGTAAGTCGTATGTGGTATCACTGTACGTTAAAAGCTCTTCACAGAGCCTCATTCTGTTAAAGATGATATAGGTAAGTCGTATGTGGTATCACTGTACGTTAAAAGCTCTTCACAGAGCCTCATTCTGTTAAAGATGATATAGGTAAGTCGTATGTGGTATCACTGTACGTTAAAAGCTCTTCACAGAGCCTCATTCTGTTAAAGATGATATAGGTAAGTCATATGTGGTATCACTGTACGTTAAAAGCTCTTCACAGAGCCTCATTCTGTTAAAGATGATATAGGTAAGTCATATGTGGTATCACTGTACGTTAAAAGCTCTTCACAGAGCCTCATTCTGTTAAAGATGATATAGGTA
Organism: Poromitra crassiceps; assembly: GCF_964638095.1. NCBI lineage: Eukaryota > Metazoa > Chordata > Actinopteri > Beryciformes > Melamphaidae > Poromitra > Poromitra crassiceps. Next base: position 25,555,892 of record NC_139631.1, on the reverse strand, counting down.
AGTCATATGTGGTATCACTGTACGTTAAAAGCTCTTCACAGAGCCTCATTCTGTTAAAGATGATATAGGTAAGTCGTATGTGGTATCACTGTACGTTAAAAGCTCTTCACAGAGCCTCATTCTGTTAAAGATGATATAGGTAAGTCATATGTGGTATCACTGTACGTTAAAAGCTCTTCACAGAGCCTCATTCTGTTAAAGATGATATAGGTAAGTCATATGTGGTATCACTGTACGTTAAAAGCTCTTCACAGAGCCTCATTCTGTTAAAGATGATATAGGTAAGTCATATGTGGTATCACTGTACGTTAAAAGCTCTTCACAGAGCCTCATTCTGTTAAAGATGATATAGGTAAGTCGTATGTGGTATCACTGTACGTTAAAAGCTCTTCACAGAGCCTCATTCTGTTAAAGATGATATAGGTAAGTCATATGTGGTATCACTGTACGTTAAAAGCTCTTCACAGAGCCTCATTCTGTTAAAGATGATATAGGTAAGTCATATGTGGTATCACTGTACGTTAAAAGCTCTTCACAGAGCCTCATTCTGTTAAAGATGATATAGGTAAGTCGTATGTGGTATCACTGTACGTTAAAAGCTCTTCACAGAGCCTCATTCTGTTAAAGATGATATAGGTAAGTCGTATGTGGTATCACTGTACGTTAAAAGCTCTTCACAGTGCCTCATTCTGTTAAAGATGATATAGGTAAGTCGTATGTGGTATCACTGTACGTTAAAAGCTCTTCACAGTGCCTCATTCGGTTGACATTGTGTAAAGGTCAGCTGGAGCGTCACATATGGCTCATTTCCACCACATTTTACAGCCCTGCACAGCTCGTCACCACTTGGCTCTACTCGTTTCGATCCGATGGATGTTTTGCTTCCACCGCTGCTCGATCTGCCCCCGCCCACCCCCGCCCACAACTGGTCGTCATAGCGACCGCATATCTGCCCTCCGCCCATAGCCGAAGTAGGCTATAACATATAACGTTAAAATTAAATCCATACACAGAACTTTTAAACTGTTTATGAAATACTGGTGCCTCTAAATTACCTACAGTGTACATGGGCAAATGTGAGAATCGGCCAGGAGAACGGATATCACTTTGTTGTTAGTCAAACTCACATGCATGCGCTGCGCGAGGGACGGGAGTTGCACTACAGAAGTGAAGCCTCTACCCCAGCGGCCTCTCACCAGGCAAGACTGCGGCTTCACTAAAGCCCCGCCTGCGGCCTAGCAGAGCCGACGCTGCACACAACTACAAGGGCTTCCTGAGGAGCGGATTTTTTCTCTGTCAAAACAATTGAAAACCACCGCCATGTTAAAGCTGAGTAAGGAGATCGATTTTATTTCACCAGAGCCGAAGGCAGCAACACAAAAGACTGATGGAAATAACATAACAGAAGAGAAGGTAATTCCCACTAAACTGGTATGCAGCATTGACAGTCAGTAGATAGAGTAAACACGAGACCAATCAGTCGTCTGCAGTGTTTTCACGTCACGGTATGGTATCGGGTCCACAGCGCTGGAACCTCAACAAAGCAGGGACCAAAACTAGCACGACTCAACCCCGACTCAACCCGGGCTGTCCACGTTTTTGATCGGTGGAATGAGACAAAAAAGCGAGACGAGCTGGGCGGGGCCGCGTTGATACCAGCGGTGGAAATGGGCCAATACAGTGAGGGCAGTAAGTTACAACTGTGTATGTGGAGTCAATATAACATGACAGCATTGAGGCGATTAGCAGGACATTACAGCATATAACTATATATGGATTTGGATCAGCGTACGGGCCAAACGACTACTAAAAGTAAGGCAAGCTGACTCGCAATGTTCCTTGAAGTCGACTCTCCCACTGATAAAGTTAAGTACAATAATAACAGTCTCCAACACGGACCCCGAATTCTCCTCCCTGAGGGGTCTCCAGGCATTTGGCCAGAGATGAGAGAGAGTTGGCTAACTGCTGTCATCCCCTGGGTTAGCAACCAGTCAGGGAATAACACAGCAACAGTACAGAACGCCAACCGCCCCAATCAGGTCACCACCAGGAGAAAGTGCTCCCAAAGGACAGACTGTCTGCAACAGATCGCTCTTCAGAAAAAAAGATTCTGGGCCATTATTTTACTCCTTGTTTATGTGTGTGTATACTGTGGGTACGCATGTGTGGCACTACAGTAGAACAGGAGGGACTTGCATGTGGTTGGGGTGGCGTAGCTGCTTCGATGCTACCGTAGATAAGAGGAGGATCTGTCCTTCTCTATGTTTTAATTAAGCCGAGTTATTTGCTGCCAAACTGCGGGTGACTGTACGGTGTCCTGCTGGGGACACACAGACCCCGAGGACAACAAGACTGTGAATCATCCATTCACACATTCCTCAACACACCCACAGGATGTACATGCTGTACTCTTCTTGGCTCGTCACTGCCAGTACTGCCACGATAAGAATATTTTATAAATGACTGGCCTAGATTGCCTTGAGTCATTCTTAAAAACACTTTGAAAGCTGTAAACTCAAGTCAAATGTCATAATTAGATGGAAATGGCTGAATTTGGCAGGCAGCTTTAGTGTGTTTATTTCTTTTTATTTTCTCTGCGTGTGTATGTGAGTGGTTTGTGCACGTGTGTGTGTGTGTGTGTGTGTGTGTGTGTGTGTGTGTGTGTGTGTGTGTGTGCGTGCGTGCGTGCGTGCGTGCGCTAGGCAGCAAGCAACAGCAGGGGAGCTGCTCCCACACAAAAGAGCCCTCACGGGGCAATCCCTCCAAAGTAGCCAGTGACATCATCATTGCGAGACGCTGACATGGGTCATCTCTGTGAGTCAGAGGTGAAATGGAGATGAAAAAAGGAGCCCTGCGCTTGGGAGGAAAGTGCGGACCGTGGACTGAGAGAGAGAGAGAGAGAGAGAGAGAGAGAGAACAAAGACAGAAACAAACACGGAGGGATGAGAGAAGAGTGAGGATGGAGGGGAATAGACAAAAGGCTATGAGAGCTGGTGTGTGCTGTGCTGTGCTGTGCTGTGTTGTGCTGTGCTGTGCTGTGCATGGCGTTAGCATTGCCTGCCGAGTCCAAGCGGTCATTCATATGACATGTCTGATGTGGGCCAGCCCCCACCATTCAGCCCTTTGTGCTGCCGCCACACTGAGCGGCGTGACAATGAAGTGCAAAGCAGCAGTGGCACAGAGGGCCAACTATAAGGATAGCCAATCTACTTATGCACCCCAGAGCTGACAGCTTGACATTTCTATTCACCACTCAGAGTGGAAGCCAGGAGGGGGAGAGATGGAGAGAAGGCAGTGAGATGAGGGAGGGAGAGAGAGAGAGAGAGGGAGAGAGAGAGAGAGAGAGAGAGAGAGAGAGAGGGATGCTGTTCTTTCTTTCAATCATCCCGCTCCATCTTGCCCACACAGTTGCTGTGCCTCACAAGATGCCACTCTCCGGGCTTGTTGCTCTTTGTTCAGACAGTCAAGCAGAATGGGGGGGCGCAGCAGAACGGGGGGCCGCAGCAGAATGGGGGGCGCAGCGGACGACATAGATCAAATGAGGCGGAGTGGCAGGAGATAGGTGTTTGGTAGGAGATAGGTGTTTGGTGCTCATGTACCTGTTTGGCAGGAGATAGGTGTTTGGTGCTCATGTACCTGTTTGGACACCCGGGGCTCCTCCTCGATATACTTTTGCTCTATGGGGATTAAGGTTCGGAGACCAGCCTTCACCTGGGGAGTGTAGCGAACACACACACACACACACGGTATCAATATACAACGACACAAAAAGGCAATGCAAATGGGGGGGGAATTAAGAAGCTGAAGACAGCGGTATTGAATTAGCGATAACTTTTAATGTGATTATTCTGATGAGTGTTATCGCTGTCTGTTTTTTATTTTTTATTTTAAAACATGGAGTCATTATGTAAAGATACAGTCTAATGTGGCGGCAGCGCATGCACGAAGCGCGCCCCCCATGTCAGAGGCTAGAGAGAGCGAGAGAGAGAGAAAACGCCATAAGATGGCCGCTACAGGACACACACAGCGACAGTGAACGGGCGAACAAAGGCTGCTGAGAGGGAGTCTTCGATAACCAAAGCCAAAACGAGGACGAGGGACAAGGGACGAGGGACGAGAGGGAAGCGAGGGAGGGAAGGAGGAGGGTGGAGAGGGTGGGGGGGGGGGGGGCAAACAGAATAGAGACAACAGCAGTGGAGAGAGAGAGAGAGAGAGAGGGGGGGGGGGGGATGTTGCAGTGCACAGGAGAGGGATGGAGAGAGGGTGATGGGAGGAGGAGGGGGGGGGGCAAAAAATACAAGGGAGGAGAATCAAAAAAGCGAAAGAAAGACTTACAGCATTAAAAATCACGTCTATTTCGAGATAGATGACCCCTTTTGTCGGCCCTGTCAGCTCCTTGCATTTCAAGGCGTAGGCTTTGCGTTCTCCATTTTGGATCTGTGGGAGAGGGACATGACAGGCGTCTGTCTGGCAATACCCCGCTGAATCGGCTCCCCGGGCCACCTTTGAACCCCAGCTGCTGCCGCTGACAGGGAGCCCAAAACAACTGTGGCAACTCTGACAAGTACCTGTTCATTACCCACTGCAGCTCGGCTCTGTCAAACAGAAATTAACTATCCTGGGGAATCACACTGTACAGCAGAGCATGGATATATTACACACACACACACACAGAATTCTTTCACAGACTATCTATAAATATTTTTTTCCTTTTCCTTTTTTTCAAATATCAGAGGCACTGACTCTTCTGTCCTTTTTTTTTTACCGTGTCTTTCGGTCTCTCGATCAGTGTCATTTTCATATCATCTCTCATCCCCTCACTTTCTTTCTTCTCACCTATCAATCTCTTCTTTTTTCTCTCTGCCTCTTCATTTCATTTCGCCCTCTTCCCTCCTTCCCTTCCTTCCTTCCTGTCATCTCTTTCTTTCTTGTGAAATAATAACAGTCTCATCTGTGGAGTTTCAAAAATAACCTCTGCTTTTTATATCTTCCGCCGTGTGTTTTCCTTTCCTTCCGTTCCTCTATGTTCTCTCTATTTTCCCCAGAGGAGGAGAGAGAAAAAAAAGAGAAGAAAAAAACAACAACAGAAATCTACCATTGACTCACGTTTAGTAAAGGAATAGCCACTTTGCCCAGGAAGTCTGCGCTTCTGTCTCGGTCCTCGTCGTAAACAGTGACCTCTAGCACAGAGTGGATGTCCTTCACATTACTGGACCACACACAAAGACAAAAAAAAAGACCGGAGACACAGACGCTGAAATATAGGCTACACACTGAAACGCTGTTAGCGCTATCATATCTCATGCCTAGGCTACACATTCACATACTGTATCACACACCCAGAAAGCAAAGCCTTAAACTCTCTAGAAGGCAAATACAGTACCTCATGTAGTTTAAATGCAGTCTGTTACACTGTTAAATCATATATAAAGCTCACATAAAAAAAATACAATTAACATGATTCTTTCGATATTATAAAATGTGATTTTACTGTCTAAAATGAAAGTGAGAAGCACATAAAAGCTCTGACATGTCATCTTTTGAAAGCTAGGCTAGCAAGGAGAAGGCTGATGTTATGTGTAGAAAGGAGGCTATGGGAAAAGATGTGCACTCGGAGGACAACTAAATTAACCCACCCCACTCACCAGTGTACTCCTGGAATAAAAAATACATGTTACACAGTATATTATGAGAAATTATGCAAAGAGTTGGATATACATTTAAAACTTAATTACAATTGTGGTATTTCACTTTGGGATTTTTTTTTTAATCAAATAGGTAATGACTTCAAAAGGTGCTTGTGCTATCATTTAAAATATATTGCTGGGATTTTGACATTTACTGTAAATGCAGCATTATCAAAACACTATAAAATAAACAGTTATATTTAAAATGAGTGTGAATATATTATGAGTTAGAATTGTCAATAAAAACAGTATTCTTTACTATAAATTGTTATGAGTAAATATATTTTTTCACTGCAGTGGTCAAAACGAAAAGAAAAAGAACAATTGAAGTGTGTGAATCATATAAAATGTCATTATACAGTACTGCTTGTTAGACTGAAGAAAGTGTGGCTCTTACATAAGTGTGGATCTCCATTTCAAAGATCCACGCCAGTGAAATGGATATTTATATTCATATGTATCGCTGCACACAGCTATGTGTCCATGTGCAGACTTCATGGATCATGTGAAAATGCGAGGCACTCACAAGGTGAAGACCTTGTTCCACTCTGGATTGAGGTTTTTGTAGACCGTGTGTGTCTGCAGCCGATCGTTACTCAGCTCCACCACACAGAACGGGTCACTCTTACCTGCCAAGCAAAAGATACATAATAACACACAATGTCAGTGAAAATAGAAACATACATAATAACATACAATGTGTCAATGTCAGTGAAAATAGAAACATAGAAACAATCCAGGGAAAGCAAGGATGTTAGCTAATTCCAGCAGTGTTTGTCTATCTCCAATCCCTCATAGTGTATTATAAAGATAGCGTATAGCATTCTTCCCTTAGCCGACATGACAGCTCCAATAACCTACACTTATCAGACCTGTAATAATGTGATTCTTTCATTTGAGCCCTGATGCTATATGTATTATACAACTGTATATCAGGGCCACAGCTGCTAGCCGTTTCTATCAACACCCTGGGAACACGACTTGGACAACTAGTAGATAAGCTCTAG
>NC_139631.1:25541698-25544198 GCF_964638095.1 Poromitra crassiceps | reverse complement strand
AAACGTATATAGAGCCAAAGGTGTATGCTCTGGGACAGCGAGCTGAAGGTGTCTCTCAGGGCCGTGCAGAGACCCTTAGAGGGGCAGGGGCTCAAAAGTTAAAAAAGGGCACAACACCGCGGCGCGGGGTGGTTTCACCAGTCAGTCGGAGCTCGGCAGCTGGGCAGTATGGCGAAGGCATGACCCGCCCATCCCTGCCTCTGATTGGCGCAGGAGACGAGGAGAGACGCAGGATAGGATAGCCAAGCGAATGTGATTGGATCAACGTTTCACGCTAGGCTAATCAGAGGCAGAGAAAGGCAGGTCATGCCTTCGCCATCCTGAGAAGAAAATATCGCGCACATCACAGAGAGACGATTACTTAACATCCAGTTGAAAGGTCAACATGTGTAAACTGTCCAGACATTTTATTTATGGCTAAATTGTTATTTATTGTTATACGTTATTCTCGAAGGGCGCTGGACATGCCTTCACCATATTATTATTTTTTCTTCTTCCAAAAAGGGCACTTTGAGCATCAGGGGAAAACGGGCAGGTGCTCGGGCACCCCTAGCACCCCCCTCTGCACGTGCCCAGTGTCTCTGTCTCTTTGTACCGAAGTCATTGCTGTAACTTTTGCTTTTGCTTTTTTGGTCTGTAAATTGTGATGTTACTGTATGTCCAAGTACATGAATATATGAGTATGCGTGATCAGCGAAAAGTAACGTTAGCTCCTATCTGTGACTATTGACGTCACAGAATGTATATAACGGTAACTGTCGAGGTTACAATCCTGTCGTTAGGTCTGGAGGTCACTGTCTTACCTGTGACATCTGCTGCCATCAGCCCCTCAGCCCTGATGACCTTTACCTGGACCACGCCGACGTCTTTCAGGTTGTGGAAGGACCTCCACAGGCTCTGGAAACATCACACAGACAGAGGAGGCAGGTCAGAGAGGACGGCAAATTAACATGGAAGAGCGAGACAGGTCAATAGTCTGACATTTCATTAAGAGGGAAAAGGGTAGAAAGTGTCCTTTAACAGGCGCTTATTTGAAAATCCACTGCTGGCATTTATAGTCGAGTCCAGCGGAGGACAAATGGCCACATTTAATTTCACTTTTGCTTGCTGCTTTTGCGAGACACTTAATCTCTTCCGTTGGAAATGTCTCTTAACTTAGTACTTTAGATAAGAGGGAACTTTAATGATCCCTGCAGAGACGTTGGATGGTTGGAGCAGCAAACAGTAAAAGGTTACGGCAAAGACAAATAGAATATATTAATTTATGAAAAAAAGACAGCATTAAGATAGTAGTAGCAATAGAACAAAAAAGAGACAAAGAAAAGAATGTGCATTAGTATATGCAGTATGCGTTATATAAAAAATGAGTGGACTATGAGGGGAAACGATATGTGAAAAATGCACAGCATATTATGCATGATTTGCAAAAATGTGCTGGTATTCGTATTAATGGCTCTGCTGAGGACCATAGTGTAGCAAGGTAGGAAATGAGTGGGGGCTCGGGGCAAATTGCCCGTAAAAACATCTAAAATTGCCCTTGGAATTGGGATGATGGGGGCTTTTCAAATCCCCCTTAAAATGAAGTGAACTTTATGTATATTAATACAGGCATTACTCTGTATTTACTTTTATTTAAATAAAGTTAACTTTGTGTATATTAATACAGACATTACTCTGTATTTATTTTTATTTAAATAAAGTGAACTTTGTGTATATTAATACAGACATTACTCTGTATTTACTTTTATTTAAATAAAGTGAACTTTGTGTATATTAATACAGACATTATTCTGTATTAGCAAAGCGTGTCCAGATTTTGTTCTGCAAGTGGCCAGCTAGGCATCTGAACCTACACAACCGACGACCCTTCTCCTACTACTCAGTGACAGGCAGCGCAAGCTAGCTGGCCAGCTAGTTCACTTGCTCACTAGTTTTTCAATACGCAAACCACCCGCTGAGTCAGGACCAGAAACGGATTGAAATGAAATAGAAAGAGTCGCTGACCCTCTCCCAGTTTAGTTTAGTCGTAAAATTGCCCTGGAAATGATCCAAAATGCCCCGGAAAAATATTTCACAGGGGCAAAAAAAAAAAAAAAAAGCCCTTGTTAAAAAAAAGTAAATTTCCTACCCTGTAGTGTAGTAATGTGCTCAGCCCTGTCCAAAGCATTCCTGTGTGTTTAGAGGTAAAACAGATCGCTGTGTACCGTCTATATTTGTGTCTGTTTGTTTGTTAAAGAGAGGGAGAGAGATAGAGAGACAAAAACTATTAGGCTGATAATAGTGAGTGAGAGAGAGCTGGAGAGAGAGAGAGAGAGAGAGAGAGAGAATTAGGCTGATAATAGTGAGAGAGAGAGAGAGAGAGAGAGAGAGAGAGAGAGAGAGAGAGAGAGAGAGAGAGAATTAGGCTGATAATAGAGCTATAGTGGAGAGTAGACACTTCCACTGAAGCGTGACTGGCAGTGATATTATAGTGACCAGGCAAAAACACACATGCTGACCT
>NC_139631.1:25499198-25534198 GCF_964638095.1 Poromitra crassiceps | reverse complement strand
ACACGCACACGCACACGCACACACACACACACACACACACACACACACACACACACAGCCACGCACGCACGCACGCACGCAAGCATAAACACACACACACACACACACACACACACACACACACACACACAGCATCTAAGTTATGGCTGTTGCATGTGATAGTATTGTACATAATATAAGTTACAGATACAGAAAACCTGTAACTTGGCGAGCTATAGCCTATGTTTGTGTGACATATGGACAAAGACATAGACAGATACAGTATATAGAGTCTATACTGTATTTCTCTATACCATACTCGAGACTATAGACACACAGAAGACAGACAGAGATCCCTCTACCTTCCCATGAAGTCGTCCTTCTTGCCAGCGTCTTTGTCCCAGACTGTAATGTCTACATAGCCTCCCTGCTCCTCATACAGGTGGAAGTCAAACTGCTCCCTCCACTGGGGGTTCAGCGTTTTGGCTATTGTCTAAGTAGGCAACAGAAAGAAACACATTGCTGATGGCTGTTCATGTCAAATATGCAGGGAGCTACGGTACAAATGTAAGCCCATACACCTTAGCATACATGAATGGTGCATCGATATTTTGTGTTTCAGTGGTAAGTTCCTGTGTAAATCACCGTTCAGCGGACAACCTCTACTTTTGTCCAAACACACAGAAATGTGCTCTCTTTCCCGACATCTTCAAGTTACAAGTCAATTCAAGAATCAAGAGCAGAAAACAAGTTGGGATTTCCAAACCTTTTCCAGAGACAATGCTGAGGCGGTGGCTCCCTAACGTGTCACACAGCCTTGCGATAACTAGTGTATAGGAACAGTAAGAGCGAGGAAGCAAAAATACCGTCAAACTTCAAATAAAAGCCGAGTCCTAAATAGACAGCGGTCCCAAATAGACGCCGGGTCTGGCTACATGTTTTGGTAAATCAACGCCGGGTCTCTTTTTATTTTTGTGGAGAAGCTGCAGGACGCGAAGCAGCTGAAGGATAGAGGAGCCTTGTCCAGGCAGAAGATTTTACTGACGGTATGTATCAGACAGACCTGTTGGAATGGACTCTGACGTCATGGGAGCTAGAAAGCAGCGCGTTTTCTCTTTTTCTGTCCCTCATGAGCTAGCTTAGTTACCGTTGCTTGCTAGCTAATCAGACTGCTGCTTTCCAATGAAACACAAACAACTGAACTGAATGTGAGCGGTAGGCTAATGTTACTTGTTTGAAATATGGCTGTTTGGCAGCTGTATGCGACAATTACTGTACGGAAAAACACGGAAGTATCCTTGGACATGCACATGGAAGTATCCTTGGACAGGAGCGTTCACCTTGCTCTTATACTTCTGGTGTGCCAATCGGAACTTGACGTAGGGGTCGCTGCGGCCGTTGGCGTCCATGGGCTGGAGGTCACGAGCTTCTATCAGACTGATGCTGACAATGCCTCGCCACAGCTGGCCTTTTTTGTGCACATCTGACAGACGCATACTCTGGTACTGCAACAGAGAGATACATACACACACACACACACACACGCATGCACGCACATGCACACGCACACGCACCCACACACACACACAGAAACATTAATAATAATAATAATAAACTCCTAGAGAAGATTTCTACTGCATGTATATTCTTTGTCAACCAGAGGGGGGAGGGATACACCAAAACACATGAAGACAACACAGAGAGAAGCAGGCAAAGACGTGACTACGCAGAACGAGACATCTCAACAGAATTTGCTCCTGACCTGAGCTCACCTGACAAGCAGGAACATCGCCCTCTATTGAGACAGTTCCCCGCTATACAACTGGTGTAAACCTGCAATCGTGAATGATCTGTGGGGCATCATAGAGACGACACCTCCTTTTCATGCACCATGATTTGGTGGAAATATGAAACATCTCTATCTACCCTTTCCACCAGTCATATCAATCTGGTGTCAGTTTTGACAATTTCCAATAAGAAATGTCTCTTTTAAATAGGAGATAATGTGTTTGTCTTTTAACCGGCAGATAATGTACAGTAAGTGATGTTTGTCTTTTAAACGGCAGATAATGTACAGTAAGTGATGCTTGGCTGTACAGTAACATATCACACTGTACAGCATAATGAAAACCCTGTACCTCTCTGAGTCCATCGTGCTATATGTCGCTGCCAGCATTACAAACTCAAATCGATGCCTCTCAATGGTTTTGAGCCATTTTGGAAAAGCACTCACACAGGCCTATTTAACCTCTCTTTGGGTCATGTCAGTATCCTTCGCTAAAACAAAGAGCGGGCTATTTATTTGTCAAACAAACACAGCCCTCTCTCTCCCACTGCCTTTCGCTCTCCTCCCTCCTCGTTAGGGAGAATTTATTAGCATAGCTTTTGTTTTGCGGGTGAATTACATTAAACTCTGAGCAAACCCTGCCTCATGAGCCCGGGCCTTTGATCTGGAGACAGAGCCTCTTCATTTCCATTCTCCAGACATTAAACAATGCAATAAGTCACCCGCCCATACAGCTACTCCCACTTCTCTCTCTTCTCCTGTTCGCACGCTGCTACCGGTGTATGCTAATCGTGAGTGGCCGTTATTGTGTCCTACTCAAAATTCAAAGTCATTCTTGTTTTGTTGCTATATTATTATATTATTACAGGAAACCGTTGGATATTTGTATTAGCAATCCACTTCCCATGGCAGAGAATAGCAAGGGGAAAGATCATACAAAGACATTCTCTGAGGCCTGACGTCCGAAAATAGATGATAACAGTTAATTTAGGAGCCAATGCAAAACTGCACATGGCTCAACCTCTGTCATAAGGCAGCCCTTTGGGAGAACGGAGCAGCTGAATGTGCCGAGTCAAGCATTTTGCCTGCTGGTGAACTTGGGAGATATCCGCATTTAAAATGCCTTTGACTCATAATGGTGATCTCAAACTAACTACTTCTTGTGTAGTTTGCATCTGCTGCAGTCCGTTCAGCACTCATACTGTACATGCTTGATTAAAGAAAAGTGGTTGTGTAAAAATAACCATGTATGCAGTCAAGCAAGGAGGCAGGGAGGCACTCAGGAGCAGCTCCTTTTCAGCGGGGTGGCGGCGGCAGCAGCTAGTTAGTTAGCGCTCAAGCTAATTCCCGAGTCACAGACGGGCTGGCCCAGTTTGGAGGCTTCAAAGGCTCGGTTTGGGGAGGCACGATACAGCAGGATGCCTGCCCAGCTCCAGCCGTGCGCACTGTGAATGTGTTTCTGTGTCTCGCATCAAACTTTTCACTCTAACACGGTGCCTCTAGGTCTGAGTTTAAAGTGAGGCTTTTTAGATACAGTCCCTGGATACGGTCCCTGTCTCCTGTCACTGGCTACTTTGGACCAACATGGGAAAATACAGCAAACACATACCAAAGTGGCCAAAATATTTGATTGGTACTCTAAGGCCTACAAAATAAGCCTTCAGCCGGAGGCAGGACTCGCCATCTTCGGCTGCTCTGAGTCCTCTCTGAGCTTCCCTACAGCTGTGCAACAATCTCTGACGCAGGGGACAACTGTCGGCAAGAAACTCATTCTGCAGGAATGGAAGTCCTCCTCTTCACCTTCTTTTCAGCTGTGGTTGGCGGACATGATCTCTGTTATACGGATGGAGAGACTCAGGTCCCCGAGGATGAACTTAAAAGGTTTTTAATAATCTGGGACCCGTTTTTGGCCTACCTTGACGAGGTTAGGGGCAGCGGGTGACTCGCCCGGCTGGTTTCTCATGGACCCCTTGTGTGGCATCCCATGCACAACTCCTCTTATTAATTAGCACCTTATGCGGCTGGTAGCACCACGTTATAATATTGGAATTTCGATATATATGTATGCTTTTTCTTTCTTTTCTTTTCCTGTGTCTGAGTTTTTGTTTTTTGATGTTCAGATTTTTTTTAAATAAAATATTGGGGAGAAAAACACATACTAAAGGGCCTTAATTAAAAAAAAATCATTTTGAGGGAACACTATAGTGTACATAAAAATGGAGTGATGTACTGTATGCACACATTTTAATGGAACTATTATTACAGCATTTTGGCTCAGAAACAGCTACAATATGTGCCACATGCATGAGCCAATGAGAAGAAGCAAAACATCGGCCAGCATGCTTTCTGATCAGCCTGACAGCCAATGACACTCATGGAAATGAACTTACAGTTTATTGTGCCAGGCAAAATGGCAACTCAAAATGATGGGGAACCAACAGCGAAGATTTCCACTTGAGGTAAAGGGGTCTAAGAGAGTCCAACAAACACACCTTCTCTCTCTCTCATTACATTTGTTGTATAGTACCCCTTTAAAGAAAATCTAACGCTTTATTTTCTCACCTATCAGCTGCAATACACTGTGCTTATCAAGGGTGGAAAAAGTAGCAAAAAGTAGAACTACAACTAGAAGAACTACAGTAGAAGAACTACAAGTAGAAGTACTTTGCTGAAGATTTACTTACATTATGTAGTGGTGCATTGTTAGATGTGATCTTTTCCATGCCATTCTAAAAGGCCAAGAAGACAGAGTTCAAACTCAATTCTTTTAATTGGGAGGGGGGAAAACGTTATGAAATAAAATACAGTAAAGCCAGGTTATTCTTCTCTTGACTGACTTACTGTGAACAGTTCTAAATTTGGTCAATTTATGACTTCTGATTAAGACTTCAAGCTTCTGATGCAATATGGAGAGCCCTCAAAATATGTCTGTCTGATTAAAAATAGGGGAAGGGGGGGGGGTCCAAAAAGTAATTAGTTACTTCCACCCTTGTTGCCTATATGATGTACAGTATGACTTTCCTGTAGCACTGTACACAGTTCACAGTTTATTTTATATTACTATCATCTTTTGTATATTGCAGCTTGTGGAAAATAAGCGGGTGACAGTGAGAAGGAGAACTGAGTTACTGATACAGAAAGGATAACTGATAAAACCACTGAGGGAGGAGGAGGAGGGAGGGAGGAGGAGCGGAGAGGACCAGGGAGACTCCATCCATGTACCAAGGACAGCGGTGAAGAGTGCAGGATAGGTGAAGTACAGTGCGGGCGGTAGTGGCGTTACAGGACAGTACCCACAGAGGGGTGGGGGGGTTACATGCTGTTTTAGTTTACCTTACTAGATCGTTTCCAGTTCCTTCTCAAAAGCATGGTCTGTAAATGAGACAAAGCGGTTACAGAGCGCCCCCCACTGTCGCCCCTTCAGAGCTGCAAGGTGAGGGGTCAAGGGTCATGGGGTGATTGAAGTTCAGAGGTCAGCCCAGGCCGGGTGCAAGGGAGGGGGGTTAAGAGGAGTGGGTGTCACTCATGCAACTAAAGTAAGCAAAACATATAAGAAGCGCCAGGGGGAAATCTATATGTATACATGTACTGTATGCCGCTACAGGAATAAACTCACACACTTCCATACTTTCCTGTTCATGCCTACACACATGAATCTGAAGACACACAAAGTCAATAGGACTATGTTCTTCCTTTCCCCAGTAGATGGCGATAGAGAGCGTCATCCAGAATGCACGAGTGTAACCTTGTACTCATTTTCGTTCACAGTTGGAGAGATCCAAAGTGATGCTTAACCTAAATAGAGTTTATTTGTTCTGTCAAATGTGGACTCTCTGAACTGTAGTTACTAAATAAGCAGCAGAATTAAGACATCAGATCAAAAGGAATAACATATTTCCCCCATGACTCCGCCTTGTTCCAGATGGAGCATGCAGGGCTCCAATTAACCAAACAAATAATTGAACAGAAATAAATGCAAGTCTGAAACGTCGAGTGCGTCCGCAGAGGAACGAGCCAACATCATTAGGAAAGATAGAATCCACTGCTCTTTGAACATGGAATGGATCTTCTTTCTTTCTTTTTCTCCAACAGAACATAATTACACTGCTGTAATATAATGTATGTGTTTGCTGAGTTGAGTTTCCAATAACCGAGTTTAAATGAAGCCAGCCCATTCTAGTTCAACACGGTCGGCCTGTCGAACTTATCGAGTGCTCAGTAAGGATATTTATACCTGTCCTACATTAGACTTGACCTCGGTTCAAACCTTTGATTTACAGCCCAGTCAATCATTCATATTTCTCCTTAACAACACGCTGAATATTACACTCTTCTACCTCAATACTACCAACTTCACTAGACTGTTTTATTGTTTTTACTGAAAAGCAAGTGGCTCAACTGCATTCTTTGTTACGCTTCACTGGGCAATGGGCATATCGTTCTTATGTGTGTGATGTGGATGGGAGAGATAGGAGAGGATTAACAGATTAGATTAAAGTTACCGCTTATATGCAGGGTTTTCAAATGCAGGTAAACAGCATGTGTTAAATGCTAGAAATAGACCATTGACACGTTCACATCGCCTCCCAACCCGTTTACAGCTGCTGCCCGGGAGCAGCCACTTCAGTGGATGAAGTGACTGTCACCAGGCTGCAGGTGATCCAATACATCAACTGTGGCAGCACCATGATATGGTCATGGCCCCATAAACAGTTAATTAATGTCAATTTGGACTGTGTCAAGACAGCGACAGTTAGCCAGACTACAGTAGCAACGCAAATGGCGCAATTTACTTTCAAATTCTCACCTTTGGAGAAAAAGAAAGGTATTTCAACAAATGAAACAGAAACCTTGCATCAAAATACTCGTGATGTTAAGATTGCATATGGAGTTAAATTATGGATGTAAAGCATTACTGAAAATTAATATTAAGGTTAAAGCCCCCCTCCAGTTAGTTTTCCGCCTGTGTACAATCCTGGGTGTACAGTGGAAACGCAAAGCTGCACGCGCCGTAATAAACTACATCACCAGTCTAATCATTTGCACCAAACATCGTCTATTGGTAAGAACCCAAAGGTTTATACCTTGTTCAGTTGTTCCACTGCAACACCATGGCTGGAGCACTGTTGACTAATGGCTTTGTAACTTTTTTAGATGGAAGAAAAAGCAAGTCGTTTGTGGATATTTGTGAGTTTTTGGGCCAATCTAAAAGGAGTTTCAGTGTGTGTAGGAAGAGTGACAGAACGATGGATGAATAATCTAATCTGGTGTATTTATTCTCCTTACAGCTTCCCTGATGTCTCCATCTTTGGGTGACAGAGTGATGGCTAGGTCCAAGGAGCCCAGGTTATGGTCAGGATACTGGGGGTCACTCAGGTCCAGGGTCACGTCCAGGGTCCTACAGGAGGGCAAAAGCCTTACTGTGATGACAGCTCATTGGAAATGTGCAGTGAAATGTGATTGCAAAAAATACAAAATCTGGCTAGTACAGTATTATTTGACAAGTTGCGATCAGGGTAAAAAATGCATTGAGGGAACACATCAGACATTGTCATTTAATATTACACAAAACAAAAAACTTTGTTCTAAAATGAGAGATTGACAATTTGAAAAATGTGACACCTATTACAAAGTGATTGATATCACCATCAAGAGTAGATCAATTTAGTTCTCAGATGATAAAATGACGATAGTTTTACAGATGTCTGGCATCATCTATATTTCAGAGATACTGAATGATGGACTTCCGGTAATGACATTGGTCTTCATATATTTCTCTGCCCGATCAAAATTTAATCTTGCTCTGTTGTGCCTCATCAGGTTTGGGGTGAGTTAGCAGAGAACGCCACCAGAGGGAAGCAGTGGACTATTCTTGATCAGGACTGAATGGCCGCATTAAATACAATCAGCAGAGAGAGAGAGAGAGCACAGAAGGGAGATGGGTAAAAAGGAGGGAAAGAGAAATGGGGTAGAATGCATAAAAAAGTGAAGGAATGAAAGGGTGAGGAATAGAAAGAAAGAAAGGGAGAGGGTGAAAGAGACGAAGAGACCTCTGGTGTTCCAACGACTCCAGGTAGAGGTAGGCTGAGCCCATGAAGTCATCCTGAAGGCCAAAGTCATAGTCAAAAACCTACAGAGACACAATACAGCAACTGTCAACAGAGGACCATGAACGCATCATTGGCACTTTAGTCTTATATCACTGACAACCCTTAAAATTGTAAAAAGAAAAAGAGAAAAGAAGCCCTGAAGAGTGTGTTGATTTGCTAATAAAACCCTTTCATCTATGAAACAGTGATTTACAGCAGAGCAGGATGACGTGTATCTACCTTGACATACAGCGGGTCCCTCAGGCTTTCCACCAGTAGGGTGACTCTCTCATCCCACACTGGGTTGAGGTTCTTGTGGATGGTCTTGCTCCTGAATACCTCCTTCCCTGCGATCTTAAACTTCACATATGGGTCACTGGTTCCTGTAGAAAACAGATATACATGTAAATACTGTAAATTACAGGATAAAGAAGAATATCACTGAAATTCGGCTTATATATGGAGTTAGTGTGCTAACTGAAGTTCAGGAACACAAAGACCACACCCGCACCTCACTAATCCATTCACCTGCGCTTCAATCACTTCACTGATGCATACACCTGTGTTCTATCAACTCAATCACTCGTAGCATATATAAACATGACCATATTCTCTCTTCCCCCCCGTTCGCCTCAGTTGTCATGACCCTCCCCCCCCAACCCTAAGTTTCTTCCTCCGTTACGGGCAGCATGGGCGCCGTCTGCATGTTCTCCCCGTGCCTGCGTGGGTTTTCTCCGGGTACTCCGGTTTCCTCCCACAAACAGCTAAAGACATGCTAGTAAGGGCTGCATAAAGCCTTTGGCATAGCCTTCGCGCCCAGCCAAGCGCATAGGGCGCGCGGCGATTTTGACGTCATCGCACGGGGCGCGTCGGGGGGCGAGGCCTGAGCGCAGCATGGAGATTTTTCTAGCAGCGCGTCGGGTTTTGGCACATTGTCAACATGGACGCTTTTGAGGGAAGACTGTCAGAACAAGTCCGCCTCTACCCGCATCTCTATGACACAACACGGAGAGACCACAAGGACCAGCAGAAGTCCACCAATTCCTGGCGAGAAATCGCCAGCACACTCGGAGCTGAGGAAGCAGTGTGCAGGAAGAAATGGAAGAATTGCAGGGATCGCTTTGTTAAAGCAAAGAAAGCGCAACAGAAAAAAAGGGGATCCTGGTGGGCTGAAACCTGTGCCACTCATCCTAGTGGAACTGGAATGGCTTTCCAGTTTTGTCAAACATCGCATGACGGACAGCAACTTCGATTTGGAGGTAAGCGATTTTTCCCCCACATTGAATCAACTTCATGCCAAATTATTATCACAGTGAGCGCACTGACTATGTTCTGTTTTGGCCCGCGCAGAGTGCGCGCGCCCTCCGCGGAGCCCCGCCTCCAGCGCGTGCACGAAGAGTATGCCAGACGCTAAATCCTGCATCTCTATCCCCTGCTCACAGGAACCACGGGGGGCTGATGGAGCCGGGACTCCATCCCGTGAAGCTGAGCTGCGCTCTAGAACCGAGCTTCACCCAATGACGCGACCCCCACTCTGAGTCTCAACCCCTGGGTTCCTGTCACTGCCGTACCATCTCCTGAAGAGACGCTGCCGCACCTCGACCCCATTCACGTTCTCGCACCCAAACACCCACTTACAGTACAATAAATTATCTTTTGGTTCAAACCATGGTGTGGTCTGTGTTAGTGAAACTCCTATTCCCTAGGGTCCTGGGACATGTACGCTGAGGGAAGCAGTCCCGCTGTATGCTATGTGATAATAGCTGTATTAGGAGCCCATACAATAGCTAAAATGAACCGTTGGGGTCAAGAGTTTCAAAGTCCTCCTCGGTTTATGTAATCATAAACAATCATAAATAAAATCATGACATAACGTGGTTGAATAGCTACAAAAAGGGAAGATAATTTTTAAGTGTCAAATAAGAGTATTCCAGCATTAACCTATGTCAATCTATTGTAGGGGCGCACGCACCCACACGCACGCACGCAGTCACGCACGCGTATTTCAGGCCTGTCATGTGACTCACGTTCTTCTGTGGGTCATACTGTATGACTCATGCTGAATCCTAATTGGATGAGACACAGGATGTGATTCTGGGGACTTTCTGTATTAGCCATACAGCCTCTGGACTCAAATACCCCCTTCCAGTTCACAAGCCTAATGCAATGCCTGCATTTCAACACTAGGTAGAGCCATTCAATTACTTTTGCATTTGAAGAAATTCCAGGGGATTTTTAAGGGATCAATGTGTACACATAACCATTCATAGGCTCATAAACATGACAAAATATAGACAGAAAATGAATACATAAACCAACAGTAAATCTAATACGCATAGCTGTGAATATACAGTACACTCAATCATACGCAAACACACACTCACAAAGACACACAGGCACACAGCCAAGCACACACCGACAGGCTAAAAGGTCTAAAAAGCAGAGATATATATTAGCTGACATGAGCTTGCAGATTTGTCTGGTTCCAGGCTCGTGATATATTACTCCATGTTTTTATTGGTCTGAAAAATGCATGGCCATTGATCCTCCTTTACCTATTCCTATTGCGGCTTATTCTATCATACCAAGGATCATTAAATAAGAAGGCAATTGATTTGACTAGCCGATAAAGTTAACTATAGTAAGATAGAGACCAAAGGAAAAAATACCATAAAAAGCAGACAGCAGAGAGTCAATTTTACAATAAATGAAATGTAATATATGAAATACATTCGCGCAGTGGATTCCCCACAGTCAAACAAACAAGTTCAGAGGGGCAGTGCATCATATTAGAGATGACATAAGAAACAAAACAGAGTCAAGGAGACTGGGTTTGTGCAGGAGATAATCAGGTTTACCGGCTTCATTGTCAGGCTGATCACGTCCAGATACATAAAGTAGCCAAAGGGATCTGGAGTCAGACTGAGCCACAAACTTAGATACTTTCTACACATAGCGAGCTTGTGTTTCTGGTTCTTTTTGAGATTTGTTTATGAGAGTTATCCTTGGAGTCTCAACCCCCCCCAAAAACTCCAAGGTACAAGCGATGTTCTTTCTTTCTGTCTGTCTGTCTTCCTTCCATCCTTCTTCCCGACCCAAGCATCAACTGACCTCCTCCCTGTCATCTCATCCTTCCACCCATCCCTCCAGCTGTTAGGAGGAGCTGTCTACGCTGAAACTGTTACACCTGGATGAGACCAACCATCTGTTTGTTTGCATGTGTCTCTCTCGTCAAATTAGCCCCATGTGATCGTCCACTGTGACCAATGATTACCAAGCAAATCACATGAGGGAAGGGAATTCCATCCTCTATTTCCTATTATAAAATGGCTCTCTCAAATCAAGCAATCTGATTGGTTCACAGCCATTGTATAATTCCAGTAACCAAGTTCAATAACCCATGGCCATGGGTTATTGGTTGCCATGGCAACTCTCTTACTAAGAGAGTAATAATAAGGCTTACCTCAAATGACAACGTAGAAAAAAAAATGGCGGAGACAGCTGTCAGATCCTTGTGAATCGATCTTCGCTTATAACTTTACTAATACTTCGCAGAAAATGATGTTTTGTACAAGAATAGATGCGGGCTAATGTCTTCTTTGCAAAAGAAAGGCTGTTAACTCCGCATTTAACCCCGCATTTAACCCCGTAACGTTAGTTGGTGTCGGGCAAGCCCTGAGAATGCAACGCTGCGCTCGAGCTGACTGGGTTTCCAGAAAGCTCTCAGCCAAGCGCCAGGATTGGCCAATGTCAACTTCAGTCTCCAGAACGATCCAATCAAATCACCCGCACGTCTATCTTCTTGCTAGAGGTCCCGCCTTACAGTAGTGTTTCAACTGACTCTCAGAATACCATGCCAGTCGGACTTATAGTGTTATTATTATTATATTATTATACTTGGAACCCTTTTATAAAAGCAATATAGCACTCGAGCAGCGTGTGTTGTGGAATATATCCCCCTGCTCAGTTGTTATCCCACTCGGCCTGCGGCCTCGTGGGATAACAACTGATCAGGGGGATATATTCACCACAACACACTTGCTCTCGTGATATATTGCTTAATTCTATGACTGTAGTTGATATGCCCCTCTGCTACTGCCTGAACTAAATCACAGGACAAATTGAGTAGAGCTAGTGTTGAGCGACCACAATGGGGCGGCTTTAGCTCAGGAGGTAGAGCGGGTCGGCCAATGACGCAAGGGTTGGCGGTTCGATCCCCGCTCCCTCCCAGCTGCTGTCACTGTGTCCTTGGGCAAGACACTTACCCCTCCTTGCCTTGTATGATTGGTATGAATGTAGACATGAATGATGGTGGTCGGAGGGGCCGTTGAGCACCGATGTGTGGCTGCCACGCTTTCGAACCACCGGTACGAATGGTGTGAACGAATAATGATTCTGTGAAGTGCTTTGAGCACTTGGAAAGGCACTATATAAATCCAATCATTATTATTATTAATGCTAATTATATCCTTTATCAGTCTGCCCATGCATTCTGTTGGACAGTAATGAGAGCGGCTAGGTTGCAGAGGAGACTGGCAGTGACGATACTGGCTGCTTAAATGAATAGTCTTAGCCCTGCGAGTGTTTGCGTGCATTAGCATGCATATCATGATCTTTCACTAGCGAGCAAACTACCTTGCAATTATGTGTGTGACTCACACTGTGAGTTCGCCGGTGCTCGTTAGAGGTGCTCAGGAATACCCAAGGGAGATGTGAAGGGAAAGGATATGGATCGTTGTGGTGATCAAGTCATTTTCCAGGTTATTATATAATGTTATAGAGTAATTCAAAGTGCAGTTTATTCAATATAACTTGTCATTTGAGTCTGGCATAAAAAAGTGGGACCAGCATGGATCAAGCAGAACAAATTCAAGCAGCCAGGTCCAATCAGCATCTCCAAAATACACCATAACAGCTCTGTCCAATCAGCATCTCCAAAATACACCATAACAGCTCTGCCATCAACAACAATGAATTGTCTTCTGTTTGGATTGGCCACAGTAGGTCATTAGCAGTTTAACGAAAGCGGGGAATAAATGTATCTTATGTTCTCTGACTCGGTAAGTCCATGAACTTGAAGTACATTCCAGAGTCTCCAGACGCTGATCACTGCAGACAAATACAGCCCAGCCGCTGGCCCTGCAGCTCGCCCACTGCACGTCGCACACGCAGCTTGGGCGCTATGCGGCCTCGCATGATCTATGACATCACTGATGACATCATCACGGATGACATCATCACTGAACTTAGCTGCCTTCATGTCGCCTCGTGTTTACCGTGAATACGAAACCGGAAGTTGTGTACACGACACGCTTGGGATTCAAGTGGTCACGTCGTGAACATGCGCAGTTGACAAAAGCCACCGAGGTTAACAATCTTCAATTTCTTCAATTTCTAACAATTTCCATCAACGTCCATGGCGTCCGTCATTTTGTGAAAACATTACAAGACACGTCACAGGTCGTGAGCTTTGAAGCTTTCAGAAAGATTCCACATACCAAGTGGTGAATACCACATGAGGGGGCCGTGCAAGTGGATTTATGTCGTATTCATGGTAAACACGAGCCCACACGAAGGCAGCATTAGCCTCAGCCAGGAAGGATGACATCACTGATGATGTCATCACTGATGACATCATCATTAGGTAATTAGGGCAATCACCTAATTAAAAAACCCGGCCCGTCAGGTCACCCGCACGGGTGCTCTTCACACCCCCTGAAAGTTTCAGCCCGATCGTACGTAAAATGGCATAGCTGTGGCCGGCCAAGATTCTGCTCACTCACACATGCACACGGACACTTCAACATTCTTCAACTCATTCTTAGTATAGAAACCTAAGTGCTGTGCATGACGCATGAGTGTGTTTGAAGTTTTTTAAATGTGAAGTAGTGGATGTCTTCTTTTCCCCAACAGACTAGTGAATAGTGTCAGATCAGTAGTGTAAATATGTCTTCAAAACTAAAACATCTTTTTGCCTACCATGGACATCATGGTCAACTGTCCTCAATTCATAGTTTATAATGAGTCACAACAAAAGTCTATATTTTAGATGTCTATATTTTATTCCCAAATGTATGGGAAATCTCACTTCCTTGTTTCTCCAGATTTGCTAAATAATTTTAATTCTTGGACCAAGTGTAAAATTATAATAAAACCCAAACTAGTTATGGCTTCACATGGTGCAGGAGTGTATAGGAGTGGAGTTGTGAATTCTTAGTGCAGACTGGGTTTGTCCAGTTGTGAGGACTTTCATCCCAACTCGATCACAGTTCATTACCTACACATCAATCTGGACCTGTAATACTTGACACATTATCTCCCTATATCCTGTCCTGTGTGGACAAGCTTCAGTGATGGAGAATCAGTCAGTAAGGGCTAATGTACACTGCGAACAGACCCACACTCATGTAATCTGTCAGACGGTGGTCAAAGGTCAAAGTTCGCCATTTCCAAGCTCGTTAACACGATATCTCAGGAACGCCTTCACGTAACTTCTTCGAATTTGCCTCAAACGTCCACTTGGACTCGAGGATGAACTGATTAGATTTTGGTGGTCAAAGGTCAAGGTCACTGTGACCTCATGACCGCTCCTTTCATGATCGTTAACGCGATATCTCAGGAACGCCTTGACGAAATGTCATCAAATTTGCCTCAAACGTCCACTTGGACTCAAGGATGAAGTGATTAGATTTTGGTGCTCAAAGGTCAAAGTTCAAGGTCACTGACCTCACGACCGCCCGTTTCATGCTCATTAAGGCGATATCTCAGGAACGCCTTGAAGGAATTTCTTTGAATTTGGCTCAAACGTCCACTTGGACTCAAGGATGAACTGATTCGATTTTGGGCGTCAAAGGTCAAAGTTCAAGGTCACTGTGACCTCATGAACACCATTTTCTAGCTTGTTAATGCGATATCTCAGGAACGCCTTGACGGAATTTCTCAGAATTTTGCTCAAAAGTCTTGACAGACATGGATGTTGACTGCTCACTTGTTGGCGGAGGCATATATCCATGGTGCGGTCATTCTAGTTTCCACAGGTAATAACAACTATCTGCCAAATCAAGTACAGTAAATGTATTTAATCCAGTACAGCAAATGTATTATTGCAAAAAGTGGGGCTTCTCAGTTAGAAATATATATTACAAAGATGCATGAGCGAGTTAAGAGGAGGACTGCCAAAATGTTATTCATTCACAAGTTGCAGTCTGAGTGATTTTCCTCCATTGGAACTTGTCTGTGAGTGATGGACAATTGCGTGACCATCTGACGAGCTTGCTGGAACAGTTGTCTGAACTGAGCTGGAAGGTCTTCATTTCCGTGGAGGTAAACCAGGGGGTTGAGGGCGCTGTTCAGACAGACAAGGCCACGACTTATCTGTTGAGCAATGTAGGCTTGGTTGCTCCATTCAGGGCACAACCCCTGACTTTTCAAAACTCTGGCCCTGAGGTTGAGGCTCCTCAATACATAATATGGAATGTAACAAACAGAGAAGAGTATGATCAAAATGAACAACAACTTCAAGCTTCTCTGTTTCAGTACCTTATCAATAGTGTCTCTGCTGCAGATAATGACAATCACGTGTCCATAGCAGCCCAGTGTGATGAGGAAAGGGATGCAAAATCCAGTGACGGTCCATCCAAGGCTGTAGTTTAGGTAATCCTCAACGTAGAACTTAGAGGTGGTTTCATAACATTTCCGTCTGTTTCCATATGTCTTGGGGAAGAACATGTCTGGGAGGATTTGAATGCTCACCAAGACCCAAACCATTATCGTGATAACCACAGAGTGGGTGACGGTTATTCTTCCCATCACTCTCATTGGGTGGACAATGGCCAGGTACCTGTACACACTGATACAGGTGAGGAACCCAATGCTTCCATATAAATTCAGGTTGAAGCAGAATCTTGTTATCTTGCAGAACACATCTCCAAAGATCCAGTTAC
Organism: Poromitra crassiceps; assembly: GCF_964638095.1. Classification (NCBI taxonomy): domain Eukaryota; kingdom Metazoa; phylum Chordata; class Actinopteri; order Beryciformes; family Melamphaidae; genus Poromitra; species Poromitra crassiceps. The sequence continues at coordinate 25,518,401 of NC_139631.1, read as the reverse complement.
TTCCCAATAAATGGTACACGACCAGAAACGGTACCGTGAGCAGATACAAAATATCTGTGATTCCAAGGTTGAGAACAAAAATGTTGATGTTCCCCAGTTTCTTCCAATTCTGGAGCAAGGACTTCAATCCCAAACCATTAGCTATCAGGCCGACGATGAATACTGAGATGTAAACAGCAGGCAGGAATGTAAATGGAAAGGCAAAGCTTTCTAGTTTACAATACATGTAGGTGTTGTTCTTCATTCTGTCTTCTGAAAAGCAAAGTACAAATCCGTCCCTTTCAGTGGATGCTCTGGTGTTTTCTAGAGATTTAAATTGAATTATGAGCGGTGGAAAAAAAACAAGTGACTTTTGTTCACGAAGACTTCCTGTTTGAAACTCTCTCTGCTTCAGTTTTGAACGTTGCAGGAAATTGCCTGAAGGTGTGACCGTTTAACACATTCAACACTGGTGTGAACAGGGCCGTAGCTTCACGGAGGAAAGTGTGGACGATTCCAAGGGCCCTTGACTGACAGGGGCCCAAAAAAAAGAAAAAAAAAATCAGTGACATGACAAACATGACAAATTTTCAGTGCACCTGAACGCAACATACAAGATACCCGCTGAATAAGTGTCCAAATGTTCATGTCATTCTGGCCAATACTCTACTTCTGTTATAACAGTTCAGTCTGGAATATGGAATATCTTTCAATAATCTTCATGACTAAAAGGCTAAAAGTAATCTCATGTGTAAGAAATGACTGTTCTACATTGAAGTAAAAAATGTAAATAATTAACTTGTTGGTTTTGGATTTATTTAGCTTCAAGAGTGCATTTTTGTTCCTGTGACCCTCAACACAGGCTTTGAGAATCCCGGGCCACTTACTGATACTTATGCTTAAATTAACCCACTCATATTGTGGTTTATTTCAAGAAAAACATTTTGGCTAGTGGACATTCTAATTGGCTGGTAACTTCTAGCAGCCATATTGGCAGGTGGCCAAAAAAGCTAATTTCAAGCCCTGCAGGGAGCGCAAGTGGTGACATAGGAGTGATTGAGAAAAGGATCAAATATTGGTGTTTAAGACTGAATAATGACATCACAACTGTTCATTTAAAATTAGTTATTCCTCTAAACCTGACTTCAAATGCCCCAAATTTTTCCGCACCAGCGCCGTTCGGCCCCCAACCCTCAGCAAAATCTGGCCCTCTGGTGGCGAGGACATTTTTTTGTGGTCCTCTCTATCATCAAAGTTCCTGGGTTACGGCATGACAATATTTGTTCGGTATTATTTCAATTGTCACACTCGTCGATACATATTTGAGGTTTGTTTATTAATTGGGAAAAGGACCACTGGAACAAACGCCGCGAACATGATCCGGCTACTTTTTCAATCTGACTGGCTACTCAAAAGTTTGGGGAACTCTCTGATAGTGATAGTGCACATTTCATCACTGAAATGTCCCATCAAGGCTTGCTGGTAGCTGAGAATCATGTCAGCATTTTCAGTCAGACCCCCCATGTGGGCCCTATAATGAAACCAGAGGGAGTGACCCCCATGTGGCCCTTATAATGAAACAAGATGGAGAGACCCCCATAGACCGGCGGCAGCTCTTTCTCTCTATTTCTCTCTTCTCTCTCTCTCTCTCTCTCTCTCTCTCTCTCCCTCCCTCCCTCCCTCTCCCACTTGGTTGGTATCCCCCAGACACACATGGCTGGCTCTGAGCCTCTGCATCCCACAGTGGCAGCTTTATGGCGCCATAAATACGTTGATAAAAGCAAGCTGAAAAGTATGGAATGGAAAAAGATGGTGGGCGGGTGGCGGCTAAATAAGAGTGAGCAGGGGGGTAGAAAAGAGGGGGAATGATCGGGGAGTAGGTGAATGGCGCGTGCCATTCTTGGAAATCAATCACTTAGACTTTCTGTCTATTTCTCTTTTACAGACCTCCCCCGGCGCAATAGGAAGTACGTCAAGAAAGAAAGTAATTATATGTCACATATATCGGCTCAGCGGGGTGGATGGGCCAATATGTAATCAATAGTTGATGGAGGAATGCCCATAGAGGCCTGTGGTAAATGCCTATACCTGGGTGGGGCTTGATGGATCTGTATCGCCTGGATGTTTGTCTGTCTTTCAGGCAGAAGGGCATGAAATGGAAGTGCTGGATAACATATTGGAGGTGGCAGGCAGGTGAGACTGGCTTTGATGTGTCTGTCAATGCTTTAAACATCGGGTTGTATGTCATGTTGCAACACTGATTAACTAACTGGAAATGCCATAAAAAGTGATTTTCTAACTTGCTCTGCTACTGTTCAGTGACATTGGAGCTATTAGGGGTCGTGCGTGCAGGCTGAGTGGTAGAAAAACATTTGAATTGTGAATTATTGTCCTTAAATGTTGTGAGAGAAAAATGACCTTTTAAAGTAAATTAGCATTCAAGAAGGGGAATGGTGACACTGGCTTTTTTGAAGGAAAGCTGGGTCCAATGACAGGAAGGATGAAAACAGAAGACAGAAGGTCAGTGAGACAAAACTACAAGGAGACATGCACAGACTGACAGAGAGAAAGACAGCACAGACTGACAGAGAGAAAGACAGCACAGACTGACAGAGAGAAAGACAGCACAGACTGACAGAGAGAAAGACAGATGGAAACCTAAAGATTGAGTGAGTGAGTGAGTGAGTGAGTGAGTGAGTGAGTGAGTGAGTGAGTGAGTGAGTGAGAGAGTGAGTGAGTAAATGAGTGAGTGAGTGAGTGAGTGAGACAGACAAAACCGACTGACCCAGAGAAAGATTCTCACCCAAACAGTCCAACATAGATGCTGAGTGGTTTATATCGAGGCGTTAATCTCTTCACCCACTCTGATGCTGTTAAAAAGCAACCACCAAACCCACTGAGATTGAGAACAAATGTATTTGTGAGCCAGTCTGCAGTGGTGAACTCAGAAGGTAAATATACCTTAGGTGTGGCGCCAAAGCACATCTAAGAGCTTGATGGCTGCTTTATGTCTTCCTGACAGGCAGTTGAGGAGGTAATCCAATAGGCACTTATCTCTACTCAACATCTAATGGGCAGAGGGCATTAAAAATAGTGCTTACTGTGCCAGCCTGTCAACAAGCCAGGCTAGTGTGCCATACACTGCAATACTGCCAGTCAATAAGACTACAATATTGTCAGACAGGTGCAATGTATCTTCAATACTTGAGTCCATTTTCAGACAGAATGGGAGATCTGTGAGTCTGAACTTTCAGAGTCTGTCTGAACATTGCTTGTAAACAGAGACGGTTTGCAGGGTAAACCTTCACTGTAGTTGAGTTGAGTACACAGCAGCAATGATGTGTCTTTACACATTGTCACAGTCCATCAGGAGTGGCCTCGTCATTGACCAGTTGTATACGTAGCAATATTGTTTCATAAAATCAGTTCCCAGGATGAAAGAGGAAGTTTTGTATTGTATCAGTTCCTAATAAAGTACAAAACACTGCTTCAGTCCAAAGAGAACATACTTACCGACTGTCAGAAATGGAAGACCGCGTGTCTAAGCATCAGGTATGTATGGTAAATGGCCTGCATTTATATAGCGCCTTCATCCAAAGCACTTTACAATGAGTAGGTACATTCACCCAATCATACACTGATGGCAGCAAGCTACCATGCAGTCGCAGGGTGCTCACACACCATCGGGAACAATTTGGGGTTCAGTATCTTACCCAAGGACACTTCAACATGCAGACTGGAGGAGGCGGGGATCGAACCACCGACCTCTTTTACCCACAGCTACAGCCGCCCCGATGTATGGAGCCATTCTTGTTTAATAATAATAATAACTTTCATTGCTACACAGAGCAGTATGACATCTTTATTTGCCAATTTAACTTTGAATTTATCTTTGAACATAGACACACTTCACTTCAAGCAGTAAGTTCTCCCATGTAACTACACCTTGATCTTTTGCTCATCGATCACTCCACTTGCTCCATTGCTCCCTCGTCTGTCTTCTCTCCTTTTTTACTCTGACCTCCTTTTAATTTGCCTTCTATTCATTTCTCGTTCTGCCTCCTCTCCCCTCTCGCCATTTCCCAACTCCCTCTTTCATTCCCCTCCAACTCTCTACTTTATGATGCTGTCTCAAGAGTCATTACACTAACTTGCAGTTGATTGCATTGCTGCCGCCGGTGCTTTGGGATAGTTATGGCATTGATATTTCCTCAGCGTATCTTACGACAGCGTGCAGGAAGCACAAATGGCCTCACGGCACGATGAGGAAAAGACTGGCATCGACGCAGACATCTGGGCCAATCAGGGCCAACGACTCATGAACAATAAGATGAAGTTAAATCAGTCAAGTATCAGTGTGGCAGATGTCTATTGGCAGCTCTACTGCCTTAGTCTGAATAGAATGTCGACTGCTACATACATATAGGCTACTCCGTGTTATATGGGAAATGTGGGTTTGCAATTAGAAAATGTTTAATTTTCAAAACAGAACAATAGTTTCCTTTCATCTGTGAATTTGCCTCACTTGAGGCCAAGCAAACTCAACCTTGATCATGAAGAAGTGTGAATTTTGTTTCAGTGAAACGCTTCGCTTTTCATGTCTTGCAGCCTTTAACTTTTTTTCTCAATATTGTATTTTTCAGTTTCTTTTAGAACACAAAGAACAAATTCAAGACAAACTCAGACACAGGAAAGAAAAACAAAAACAAAAAAGGCATACATTATATATATTCTATTCACCCGTCGCCCTTAACCTCGTCAAAGTAGGCGAGAAACGGGTCCCAGATAGTTGAAAATCTTTTGAGTGAGTTGGTCCTTTGCAGTGGCAGCTGGTGGTGATATACCCATAGTTCATGCTGCAGCAGCACCAGCAGCTACCTGTAGATACCAAGTTACAGCAACAACAAGTGATCTACAACAAAACTCTCTGTATCTCTCTCACTCTCTCTCTCTCACACACACACACACAAACACACACACACAACATTTGACTCCTTGGGAACCTGAGTCTCTCCATCCGTATAACTGAAACCATGTCCGTCAACCACAGCTGAAAAGAAGGTGGAGAGGGGGACTTCCATTCCTTCAGAATGAGTCTCTTTGTGACAGTTGTCCCCTGTGTCAGAGAGACTGTTGCACAGCCGTAAGGAGGAGCAGAGAGGATTCCAAGCAGCCTCCGTCTGAAGGGTAAGTCCTGCAGTCTTTAATTAAATACCTTTTGGAAGGGTCACAGATCAGTACTGCAGTGCATGGTCAAGACAACTAGACATCCAATTAGGATGAGAGGACTGGAAGTCTAGCCCCGCCCACTGCCACCGCGGCTGTGATGTAACAGTCCTGAAAGAGTCTAATGCTGCTATTTAAATGCCAGGGCTGGTCTGGCGCTGGTCTGGGAGTAAGCAGTGGTCCAGAGCAGTGTTGGGAAGTAACGAGTTACTAGTTACTCGTTACTGTAATAATATTACTTTTTCCAAGTAACGAGTAGTGTAACGAATTACTATAGAATATAAGTAATAATATTACAGTTACTTCAAGATAAACGAGCTCGTTACGTTAGTCGTTACATCTTTTGTTGAGTCCATTCTGTGATGCCGCTGCGCTGCAAAACGACACGCAGTCGGCATTCACTGATCACAAGCAGCATGGCTTTTAACGCTCCCAAAACAAGGTGACGTCACCGCAGAGCACATTCGAGCACCAGGCAACAGGCAGGCAGGCACACCTCCCTCTCTGTCCTGCTGAGTGAGGAGGAAAATCCGTGGCTGGATATATTCCCATGACTTTGTTTTTGTCGGGAAGAAAGGTGACACGATTGAACATCAAAGTCAAATGTAAACGGTGTCCAGGACAGGTAGGCTACTAAACACTCTTTCCACTGTGAAAAACACGAGCTCAAACTTCCTAACGTTAACGTTACGAGACGAGAGGACAGCACAACAGAAACCGGAAAACTGTTCAAATACAGAGATAACGTAAAAACTCACAAGCTGGTGGACATCAAACATTGCTGTTATTATTGTCAGGTTAATGTTAATGTTGCAGAACTAACGTTATTTGTGACACAAACTTGTTAAGCAAAGATGTAGCCTATACGTATTGAGTTTGCATTGGCAGTGCATACTGCATTCTATAAAACAGAAGCTGTTTAAAAGATTGCATCTTGTCAGTCATCACTTTGAGCCAGGTGTGCTCTTCATCAAGCATCTCTGTAGGAAGCTGTGCTCTGGCAAAGCGATTAGTTTAAATGGAACGGCACATAATAGACCTAGTTCACACATTCGCACCGCAAAGTCTGCATTTTGATGAGAAAAACGCCATGGGCCTTTTTCACAACGGCCATTTGTGTCTAGAAGACAGAGTATACACAGGTGTGCAACCAACTAACTAATTAGGGCTCCAGCACTGGAACACCTAAATGGACTGGAAGTTGGAAGCCCTAATTAACATCTTGGTGCACCTGTGTTACCTCCTGCCTTTTAGACACAAAATCGCTGCAGTGAAAAAGGCCTATTGCCATTTGTGTGGAATGTAACGGAAAAGTAATATAACGAGTATCTAACGAATTACTTTTGGCATGGAGTAATAAGTAAAGTAATAATATTACTTTTGAAAATAGTAACGAGTAATATGTAATATATTACTTTTTTAGTAATGAGTGCCCAACACTGGTCCAGAGACATGCCGAAGTACAGCTCCCAATGCTCCACTCAAATCAATGAGCAATATGTGAGGAACACACACACACAGTCACATACACACACACACCCACGCACGCACGCACGCACGCACGCACGCACGCACGCACACACACACACACACACACACACACACACACACACACACACACACACACATAACCATTCCATTCCATTGACACAACAACCACTACTTCACTGTCTCTTTTATATTACCCACTCACTTTCTCCCTCACACACGTATGCAGGTGTATATAGTCAATTGTTTGTGTGCGTGACAGACAAACAAACAAACAACACACACACACACACACACACACACACACACACACACACACACACACACACACACACACACACACACACACACACACACACAAACAGAGAGAACTTGAGAAAGTAATGTCAGGGATGAGGTCTTGACCTTCGATAAGAAAGTCTGGCAACACAATGGATGACTCCTGTCTGTCTGAATCAGTGGGTGGAAGGAGGTGGGGGGGGGGGCAGACAGGCTGGGGGGTTCAGACAGGCTGGGAGGGAGAGCATTCTTCTCTCTCAGTTAAAATGCCAAGAGGATAAGATGAGGATAAGGTCACGCTCAAAGGACCTTTAAAGATGAAGCCGACGAGTCTGTTCCACTGTCCTGCTCTGAGGCTTTTAAATGAGCTAATGAGAGCTGCATGTTACTAACTGCAAACTGTAAAGTCTAGCTTCATCAGCTTATCCATTTTCATTATACATTAGAAGATGTTCATTAGATATTCATGATCAATGGCTCTCTGTGCCAGGAGGGGGCAGACAAACCATCCTGAATTATTAATTGAGTAATTAGGAGCAGGTAATTACTGTAATATCTGCGGAGAACGCCCTGGTATTGCATACTAAAAATAAGTGTTATAGCTCACAAGACAAAAAGATTCAACGTTTTGAATTTTCAGCTAACGCAGTAAGCTTGATCCTGCAAAATCAGCCTTTTATGTAAGTAATACACACACACAAAACACACAAATACTTTCACAGTCGGATGGCATGGATGACAATTACCTGCTATGAGGACTTGGACTTGTTAATTGATCAAGACTGTTTTTGTTTGTTTGTTTTCTGTAATAGGCCCTAATAATTTGGCATCATTTTGATAACTATATTAATACCCTGACATAAAATGTTGTGCTTGGACTCGGACTCAGATAACAGGGACTTGACTCAGACTCGAGCACTGGGGACTCGAGCGACTCGACTTGGACTTGAGATATAGTGACTTGACTACAACAACAACACTGAATAAAAGTGAAGCCATCATCGAAGTTTGGTCTTTCCCAGAACATCTCAACTCGGGATCCAAAACATTTTGCAGCACAATAAACCTGCACACACCACAGCAAGTTCAGTCCATCATACTGTATCTGATCTCTGTGAATTCATCCTGAAAGAGCTCCTACTGACCTATCGAGCTGCTACTGACTCATGATTGAACATCCTCCATACATCCTTCACCTTGGTGCTCACTGCTTCCCTGACATACAGAGGACCCATAAAGAGCTGGCCAGCACATTGCCTGTCAGAAAGGCTGTAATTAAGAACCACACCATATCTGATGCTTATCAGGCCATGTGAGAATAGTAGTGGAGAAAAGTGTAGTAAAGTCGGCTGTAGTTGGGTAGTAAAACCTTCATGCGCTAGCTGCCAGCCTGGAGCTACCTCACCCTTACACTGTACTGTAGGTGTGTTTGTGTGTGTGTGTGTGTGTGTGTGTGTGTGTGTGTGCGTGCGTGTGTGTGTGTGTACACGCACACACGCATGCGTATGTGTATGTGCAGTGGCAGGACTGATAGATTGTCCCACCTCTGGTCTTTCCCATTACCCAGAGAGTACAATCTACTGAACTGAAGAGGATGTATAGGTTCAGAGTGGAAAAGACCAGAAACTCCATCAGACTTTCCCAGAGTTCACAGAGAGCGAGAAAGCGCCTCGTTACGATTACTCACAAACATTCCCATGTGTATACAAAGGAGGTGTATAATGTGCTTCCTGCTGAGGAGTCTCTCAGTGGCCTGTGCTGTAATTGCACCTTCACTACCGTGGAAAACACTTTAGCTGCAATTTAAATCAAAAGAGTGGGAGGAAGTGAACGTACGAGGTACGCTGGAAAATGAGCGCACAGCCGCACACACATCATTCTAACTGCGTTGTGTTATTGTCTGTATGTCTGTCTGTTATGTCTTATTCGTCCTTTATGTCACTTTGTTTTGTAATGCTATTTCACCAATAACAATACCGATTCCTCCTTCTGGTGATTGTAGCACAGCTAATAAGGCTAAGCTGAATAGAGCAGAACAGAAACAACACAGAGAGCAAGGCAGCTTGTGGGACGATAATGTTGGAGGAGAGAAAGCAAAGGAGGAGGAGGACACAATCGAAAAAACGCACACATTATTAAGTCCAAAACACATCGGTGGCTGGCTGCAGGCATATGACGCATGTCATGTGACACCCCTAGTGTACAGAGGAAGCGTCGCGCTCCAGTTCGGCTGATGGACCACTACTACACACAGCGTGGGACAACAGCAGGGACAACGTGAAGACGCGAGGCAGCAACGCTGGAAATAGGACAGTGGCATGAAGTGTCGCGGGGGCGGCGCTCCGACGGGTCGTTCGCGTTTGTTCTTTTAAAAGTAGTCTTAACTCATTCACTGCCAACAACGTATGAACACGTTTTCAGAATCCAGCTGTTCCCTGCCAACAACGTGTTTACACGTTTTTGGCATCGATTTTTTTTTTTTGACGGTGGGTTGTGCATCTAAGCCTTTTACATCTCTTATATAATTATTGGAGCCACCGAACGTTTACAACCCATTCCACCGACCCACTAAGTGGCAACAGTGCTCCTGGCTAGAGAAAGGAAAGCATTTTTTTAACTTGTCAAGCCATTCTCAGCCCAGCCATTCTCCTTTTCGCGCTGATTGCTGGCGATGCGGGATTGCAAATTTACATAATAGATTCAGCCGATCTACTATGATCGGGTGATAGATTACAGTTGGAGGAACACACTTTGAAACACGCAGCATAAATATGACCAGAATCGCAAAAACTTCTCTCAACCAAAACTCCAAACGAGCGAGTCCTTCCCGACTTCCTCAAACAGCGGCCCAGACATGCAGGCACAGGAGAGCAGCAAAGCACTGACTGGTGACAAGCTTGTCCGCCCACGGAGGGCGGAGTTGAAGCAACTCGAGAGGGAGGGAGAGAGAGAGAGAGAGAGAGAGAGAGAGAGAGAGAGAGGGAGGGAGAGCGAGAGGGAGGGAGAGAGAGAGAGAGAGCGAGAGGGGGAGGGAGAGAGAGAGAGAGAGAGCCAAAAATGAATGGTTAAAGTGACAGTTCCATCCAATTTCACAAAAAGCCGTTTATCTCTGAATATTCTTTTTCACGCTAAAACCATGCTGTATTCAACTGCTAATGCTTACATAACTACTAACTCTACAAACTAACTCTTTTAGACAGAGAAAGTACACATTCTATTAGTACTTTTGAGATATTGTATGTTCACAAACTCCAAGCTGAAACGAATCCTCGGCTCTTATAAAATGAGCCATAATCCTCAAAAAACGGCTTGGCAGAAGCTACCTACAGCAAAAAAAAACGTCTGGCAGTCAATGTGTTAACACGTTAAGTGCCATAGCCGAGATAATTCGTCTTACATAATCCAACGCTTGAGTGCCAGAGCCGAGATATCTCGTCTTACATAAACATTTTTTTTTTTTGACGGTGGGACATCAATCAACAACTTTTACATCTTCGAGATCACTATTGGAGCAAGAGAATGTGTATAATCTATTTTACCGACCCACTAAGTGTTGACAGTGCTCCCCCAGACGAGCGAAATCAAAGAAAAAACTGCCGCGGGAGCAAGCCATTCAAGGAAATGGCGAGGCGATTTTACAGTAATCCATTCCAGACTTGTCTTGCCCGAGAGCGGCCGCGCAGGCAGCCGCACACAGAGAGCGGAGAGCGATTTGCAAAATAGATTATAGGTGAAACACACTTTGAAACACCTCAGAAAGGCCAGAATCAACATCTGCCCATCGCCCACGCATTCCCCGGCCCATCTTGACTCGCACAAGGAGCGTCCGCACGCAGGCAAGCAGGCAGGCAGGCACGCAGGCAGGCAGGCAGGCAGCAGCAACGCGCTTCTGACACGCCCGCTGTAGAGCCAGGAGGAAGGAGGAGAAGACACACGGAGGGAGGAGTTTGAATGAGAGGGGTGTTTCCTGTTGTTATGGAGGAAATTACTGTTCAAAACTATTGTTTAGAATGTCTGACGGTCTTACTGATGCCAAAAATGAATGGTTAAAGTGACTGTTCTGTCGAATTTCACAAAAAGCCATTTATCTCTGAATAAATTTCCAGACGCTGAAACCATGCTGTACTCAACGGCTAATATCTACATAACTACTAACTCTGCAAACTAACTCTTTTAGACAGAGAAAGCACACATTCTATTAGTTATTTTTAGATGATTGGTGTTCATGAATTCTTAACAGAAAATAATCCTCGGCTCTTGTAAAATGAGCCAGAATCCTCAAAAAAAACCCTGGCACAACTTACCTACAGGATGAAAAAATGGCTGGCACTCAATGTGTTAAAACATTTCTTTTCACTGTTGTTTTTAAGTAGGTCTTTTAACTTAACAGACCAATTTTGCCCTTTAAGAGCAAATGTATGCTCCTGTTTTAACTGAATTTATATGCACTTTAAATGATCTATGCCCTCTGCATGTGTATGTTGATATGTTTTTGTGTATGATATATGTTTATTTGATTGTAGTACACATGTATTGCTCTTGGCCTTGTGAAGCACATTGTGCTGCTTTCTGTATGAAATGTACTTGACTTGACAGATTGGTGTCAGGTTCTGTTTTCATGTGCTACATAATTAGCCTGGCTGCTGTAGACTGACATCCTGCTTATTACTTTGAGAGGATTGAGAGTTAATCACTACAAGTCTCTACACTAATATTAGTCTTAAATAGACAGACAGACAGAGATACAGAGATACAGAGATACAGACAGACAGACAGACAGACAGACAGACAGACAGACAGACAGACACACACACACACACACACACACACACACACACACACAGACACACACACACACACACACACACACACACACACACACACACACACACACACACACACACACACAGAGGTACATGATCATAAACACAAAAACGTGCAAACACACAGACATACACACAAAGACACACACACACACATACGTGCGCACAAAAACACACAGACGCAGGCACACACACACACGCGCACGCACGCACACACACACACACACACACACACACACACACACACACACACACACACACACACACACACACACACACACACAAACACACACACACACACACACACACTTATAGCCTTCCCGTTAGTCATTACTCTCAGAGAGCTCAATGGGTCTCTGGCGGAGGTGTGTACGGTTGTTGAGTCAGGCTAGTCGGCCATGACCAGATAATCATTACACCGTTTCAGAGCCAAATTACAGCACAATCTAATCTAGCAATTCATAACATTATACAGCCACAGAGGTTCCGCAGATTTGGAGCTTCCCTGAAATCCCTTGTAAGAAGAGTGTGGTGATCTGTTTTCTGATACGCTCATTAACTGGCACAGGCACGGACGGTGGCCTACTTAGGCCACTAATGTATCCAGCGTTAGTTAAATTTGTCCTCCCCTTGAGTGATCTCTGGTCATTCACAACAGATGTGACGATACAAAATGCCATAAGCTGACATTTGGACAGCTGTACCACCGCTTTCAAATCTGTCAATAGAGCATTTATGTGGCTGAACACCAAAGCCAGGGATTAAATGGGGAACAGGGGGGGGGGGACAGAGGCTAGTAAAGAGGTATAGAGGGCGGAGTCATATAAAGCACGCAGGGAGCTGATCAGCAGACACAGGGACTGGAGGAGAACAGGAAGGGAGGGGCAGAGGAGGGGACACAGGGACTGGAGGAGAACAGGAAGGGAGGGGCAGAGGAGGGGACACAGGGACTGGAGGAGAACAGGAAGGGAGGGGCAGAGGAGGGGACACAGGGACTGGAGGAGAACAGGAAGGGAGGGGCAGAGGAGGGGACACAGGGACTGGAGGAGAACAGGAAGGGAGGGGCAGAGGAGGGGACACAGGGACTGGAGGAGAACAGGAAGGGAGGGGCAGAGGAGGGGACACAGGGACTGGAGGAGAACAGGAAGGGAGGGGCAGAGGAGGGGACACAGGGACTGGAGGAGAACAGGAAGGGAGGGGCAGAGGAGGGGACACAGGGACTGGAGGAGAACAGGAAGGGAGGGGCAGAGGAGGGGACACAGGGACTGGAGGAGAACAGGAAGGGAGGGGCAGAGGAGGGGACACAGGGACTGGAGGAGAACAGGAAGGGAGGGGCAGAGGAGGGGACACAGGGACTGGAGGAGAACAGGAAGGGAGGGGCAGAGGAGGGGACACAGGGACTGGAGGAGAACAGGAAGGGAGGGGCAGAGGAGGGGACACAGGGACTGGAGGAGAACAGGAAGGGAGGGGCAGAGGAGGGGACACAGGGACTGGAGGAGAACAGGAAGGGAGGGGCAGAGGAGGGGAGATAGTGACGAGGGATTTGATGATGAAGTGATGATGGGATAGAAAGGATCGCAAAAGGATCACAAGAAACTATACTTGATGGGAACAGTAATATACTCGATACACGTTGTTGAAGACACAAGAAGCTATTTAAAAACACACATGCATACTTGAAACACAAGATGCAGAGTTTCATTGGGATCTATATAATTTTCCATATTTTGTGTGATAATGTTACAATGTTTGGATGTCCATATTGAACGTGGCTAAAGTTTCAAATAATGAAGTAAACGTATGTGAAAGTGATCCCCATGAGCAAAAAAATCACGGGATTCAGAGTTGAACGAGCACACGGCTCTAGGTGACATCGGGTCATTGCTCCAAAGCTCCAGCCCCCTGCACTGTTCAAACCATACCCTCTTTTTGGACTCTACCTACTCTTTCATACAGCTAGAAACTCCATTCAAGCTTTAAACGGGTCACTACTTTTAGTACTTTATTATTACTCTTATTCCGCTTTTTGATACTTTGTGAGAAATAGCAATTTAAGTTTTATACTTTTTTTCAACTCATAGGGATCCTATGGAGTCAGCCTTGAGTACGTGATGTCACAATTCACTCTGCCAGACTTTACAGGCTGTAGTTCTTACTCATAGTTCTCACACATTTTAAAACAGAGACAGTTCACACAACTTTAACACTACATATACATCAAACCCTTCAGCTACTTCTGCTCTCACTCACAATGTCAAAATATAAGTGATGTGATGTATAGTTTCTGAGATATTAATGTTTGTTTGACACTAGTGTTATACTCTTTCAAAATTCTGCTGTCAGCTGCAGAGACGGGAGCTAAAACAGAGCATTTCAGACAGAGGATGAACGGAGAGCCTGCATAAAGGCACAGTACAAAATAAATAAGTTGCTGTTGTTTGTGAATCATGCAAAGCTACTCTAGCGGAGTCCCAGAATAAAATAATAATAAACTATAGAACTGGAATTGGAAATTTCAGTTTGGTTCATGAATGAGTAAATGAGATGCTGTACTGATGGTAGCACACAGGCTGAAAGTCAATACTGTTTGAGAAACAGAATGTTGCAAATAGATCACATTTTCATCTTCACAAAATTGGATCTCCGCTCCTATTCAGAGTCTGTTGATAGTGACCGATGGTCGAGCTGTATCATCGACATGCTGACAACTAACCCATCTGTGAGGGTGATATATTTGTAGCATAAAGACATGAGGAGCAGTGCAAAAAGACGAATGTAGCTGAGACAGCAATTATAAGTGTTAAAATGACAACGGCGTGGGAGAAAAGTTATGTTTGAGCAGATAAAAAATGTTGATTTCCATCTGCTTCGACCTGCAGATGGAGCTCAGGTCCTGGGCTGCCAGAGAGGGGCAGGTTGTAGGAGCCAAAGTGCCACCCTCTGCTCCTGCCAGGCCGCACCTCTCCACAGATAGGCTGGGTGTGGCAGGGACAGCCCACCACGCGGGCTGCGGTGTGCTGCATCCAGGACAGTAAGGAGGTGATGTTATGGAGGTGGCAGGCCCAAGGGTTGCCGTGCAATGTGATGACTTTAAGCCCCGTCTTCTTCTCCAACACTCCAGGGGGCAGTGTGGAGAAGCGGTTAGCGTGCAGATAGACGTGTGTTAGATGGGTGAGCCGGTCCAGAGAGCCCGACACCACCTGCACCAGGAAATTGTGGGACAGGTCGACGCTCTCGACTCTCGATGCATCGAAATAATAACTTCAGCCTGCCTGAACATTAACACAGTAAATATGGTGTCACACCTTAGACCTGGTGTATTTGCATAGTATTTCATTATAATTAGTATAGTGCTGTGCAAAACCCATTCCACCAAGGAGTGTAGAGCAATGTGATCAGTTCTGGTAAAAGTGGCATAATGTGCTTCACATATCCATTATCCACTTCACTCAGTTGGAGTCTGAGAAGAATGGATATCGGTATCAAATGAAACCTACAAAGTGCTTGGCTTGAGGTTTGCACTGAACTGAGTTCCATCTAGTTTGAAATGTGTCTCACAATGAGGTCATATCATTACCTTAGTCAACCATGGAACTCGAGAAGCTTTCTCTCTCTGTGTGTCTCGCAGAAACAACACACACACACGCACGCACACGCACGCACACACGCACACGCACACGCACACACACACACACACACACACACACAGGTATAAACAAGAGAGGAAGAGAGGGCGTCATGTTAGGTGTTTGACTACAGGCATCACCTTGTGGCATCTGGCCCACAGGGAGCTGGAGGTGCAGACAGAGGGCAGTGTGTTTTCATCTGAGGTCCCTGTACCCACGAAGAGCTCAGCATCTACAGTATGACAGCTAAGACACGGGTTAGGACACCGGGGACGCAACAGTCCCTCCGCATAATATAGGAATAGGATAAGTGGAAAACTCAAAGTGAGGTTATTTGACAGGTCGAATTTACTGGGCTGGGACCAAAACAAGGGAAGGAAAAGGAGGGATTCACACTGAGTCATCCAGCTGAGATTCCTGCTGAAAGTCCTTCTGATTTATCACATTGAATGTCTGACTTATTTCTCGTAGCTTTAAGTCAATATAATATGAAAAGACCTACATCCATAAATTACACCTACATGAATATGCATGCGAAGGCAGGACTGGTAGGTGGAAAAAACATATTATCACGGTAAAAAGTCATACACAAATCATACTGAACGCTCTTCCAAAAACTAAATCTGAACATTTATTTCATCGGGAAATAGCCATTGTATATTTTTGTTATCCTGTCAGGATGTAAGCCGTTGACTGCCTCTGTTGACAGACTGTTAAATTATCCGAGGCAATAACGTTGAAATGCTACAGGCACTACTGAATTAATGTCGTCACTCACATCCCAAAAGTCTCCAGATGGCCCGTCTGAGTTTTAAACCAGGCGAGTGAGTGAGTGATGTCTCCTTCAGTATCACTGTTGTCTGGTGGCTCATCAGAAATAATCACACCCACCTAAATCCACAGCACTTTGTTACAACTCTGTAGTCTCACTTCCAGCTCACTGGACATGTTGGAGTCTCTGGCATTTCATATTGCAGTAGTATCTATCTATATTAAAAGGGAGCAAGTGGCAATGTTTGTTTCGATGTGTGTCCGCCGGCCACAGCTATGCCGTTTTATGTGCAATCGGGCTGAAACTTTCAGGGGGTGTAAAAGAACACCCGTGCGGGTGTCCTGGCACAGCTGGATTTTTTTAATTAGGTGATTGCCCTAATTACCTAATGATGTGACGTCATCAGTGATGTCAGCAGTGATGATGTCAACAGTGATGTCATCATTCCTGGCTGAGGCTAATACCGGGTTCATGACAACAACTCGGACCGACCGACGGAAGTTTCACCACAGGACCTCCGCCCGCAAAATATTTGCATTCACGCTGCACATCCCGCTCGGGGGGAAAAACCAAACACAGGCTATAGGTTGCTATAGCAACCTGTGTTCAGTTAGTCATTGTAGCTAGTTCCTGAAAAGATGCTTCTGAAATTGTTTTTCCGGCAAAACTGAAAAGTGTTTGTGTGATCTATAATTCATGTCAGGGCTTTAAATGGATCAATAGAGTTGCTTTGCCCCGCCTAACTGCTCCATGACAGCCAGCCCATCTCCCATCTACACACATATGGATGGAAGCATGGGGAAGCCCAGACCCATGGAAGAGATTGACATTCCATTGGTTGATGGAAAATGCCTCCAATCTCTCATGTTTGTCTTTGTTATCCCTCCTCCTCCTCCGATGCTGCACTACCACAGCAACTAGTGGATGTTTGTATGTTGAAATCCCACCATGCATCTACATTTCACAACACAGCATCCACAACTGTATGTATGAATATATTTTTCAAATTCCAAAAGAAGCCAACTCCTCCTTTCTGACCACTGTGCAACAAGAGAATTGATGTTGCACAGGGGTCAGAAAGATTATTATTATTATTCTTATTGAGAAAGAATTGCTCATCTCATAAAAAAGCCACTATGTTGATGATGATTCGTCAAATCCCTCTGTCATATTCTGAATCTCTCTCTCTCTATCTCTTTCCCATTCTCTCTCTCTCTCTCTCTCTCTCTCTCTCTCTCTCTCTCTCTCTCTCTGTCCTATATAATGAGCCTTCTTCCTGGGCCAAGGACAGGAGAGGTGTGCTCTGCACCCTACTGCTCATTATCCAGATGGACAGGCAGTCAGGGAAGGAGTAAGCATAGCATACAGTAGATAGCATATTCACATGTGTTGTCAAGGTGGCTCCTATAAGCACTAATGAGACCACAGCATCCATCACTATCCCCACCGTCTGAACGTTTAGGAGGATGCCTCTGCCTTTGCTCGTTTGCTGACTGACCTTTCCACGGTGTCAGACAAGCTCTCCTGCGTATACACAGGCTGGATTCAGCTAAGATCTCCTGTGTATACACAGGCTGGATTCAGCTAAGATCTCCTGCGTATACACAGGCTGGATTCAGCTAAGATCTCCTGCATATACACAGGCTGGATTCAGCAAAGATCTCCTGCATATACACAGGCTGGATTCAGCTAAGATCTCCTGCGTATACACAGGCTGGATTCAGCTAAGATCTCCTGCGTATACACAGGCTGGATTCAGCTAAGATCTCCTGCATACACACAGGCTGGATTCAGCTAAGATCTCCTGCGTATACACAGGCTGGATTCAGCTAAGATCTCCTGCGTATACACAGGCTGGATTCAGCTAAGATCTCCTGCGTATACACAGGCTGGATTCAGCTAAGATCTCCTGCGTATACACAGGCTGGATTCAGCTAAGATCTCCTGCATATACACAGGCTGGATTCAGCTAAGATCTCCTGCGTATACACAGGCTGGATTCAGCTAAGATCTCCTGCGTATACACAGGCTGGATTCAAGCAGCTATCACAGTGGGCAGCAGAAGGCTAATTGCCCTGTTTTGGAAGTCAGAGTCTCTAATGGGAGTGGCACATCCTGTTAGCAGAGAAGCTGCATATCTCCCTAATGGGAGAGAATACATTGATGGACCCTAGATAGTACTAAAAGCTCAAATCCCCACCCTTCCTTAACCGCAAACCTCCTTTTCCAGACTACTTTATTAGCTGCCTCCCCTGGTGTGTAGTTGGCTTGTCTTTTAAGTTAGTCTGTTTGAATATTCATTGCTTGGTGTATTGTGAAATTCTTAACAATCATTTCTACTAATTCCCAGAATCTCTGCATGTGTATATCTGAATGTCTGTGTGTGTGTGTGTGTGTGTGTGTGTGTGTGTGTGTGTGTGTGTGTGTGTGTGTGCGTGCGTGCGTGCGTGCGTGCGTGTGTGTGCAGGTGCGCATGCGTGTGTGTGTGTGTGTGTGTGTGTGTGTGTGTGTGTGTGTGTGTGTGTGTGTGTGTGCTACCAACATGTCTTTACAACTGTCCAAAACAGAAACATATACAATTAGACTACTATGGTCTACTAATACTAGTTATACAAAAGAGAATGCTGTGTGGCATTAAAGGATGCACACAATACTAAACAATACTGTATGATAAAGAAATGCAGCTTTGTTTGTCTCAAATGTACAGTATGTTCTTCTGCTGAAGGTCTCCTATATTGCCTATGGTACTGTAAGTCAAATCAAACCTACAGTATGATTAAGTCATATCACAGCAAAAAAGCAATCCAACCATGGGACTTAGAAACGTGACAATGTTCTAAAGTCAAAGCTGAATTCGTTTCATGCTTAGCTGAACAGAAAATGTGCCACATCAGCACAAATTCCATCTCACTTTGCGTGTGGGGAAGTTAAGTGAGTTGCAAGGACAAGGTGTGTGATTTAGTGAAAGGAAGAAACCCACGTGGGCGAGAGATAGAATAGGAGACAGAGA
>NC_139631.1:25479198-25494198 GCF_964638095.1 Poromitra crassiceps | reverse complement strand
TTGTGGGTGTGTCCTCCTGCAGTACAGGTTATTTATTAGCTATGAATCAGAGAGAGTGGAGCTGATCTCTCATCATGAATAAATAATGCAGATGATGAAGCTGCACGCTTCTCTCAGAAAGAGATGAGACAAGACTCAAAATTCAATAAGATATTCCACACCGACAGGCGCCAGCCAGGCACAATCCCTTTGATCTGCTTACAGTCCAACAGGGGGGGCAGCAAGGCGTTAGGGGAGTACACTTTAGTTCAGATTACAGACAAGATATGAATACATACTCTGTAGCCACTTAGTTTAACAGCCCTCCATTAACTCAACTCAATTAAAGTTAGGCCGATACAACAGAAGTCACAGACATGCAGCTGAGATTAACACTGTGGTGCCCTATGGTGACATCACTTGAAGTGCCGCACTCGGTCCATGCATGGCGCAAAATACTGTCTTTCACTTGCATGATATAACGTTTCAATGCAGGCCTATGTTTGTTATGTAGTAATGTGGAGAGCGTCAACGTTACATTTATTCTTTTAAGAGCGATGCTGCAGGAGCCAGGTTTCCTGGGGCAACCAGGTGGGCGGTCTCAGGGTGGGTGGGCCTCCCTCCCTAATCAAAGTTGTTACTGATTGGTGAAGAGTGAATGCACCACTCCCCAATCAGTGGCCAAGACTCCTTTTACAGTTTGGAGTGGGCAGCCTCGCAGACCCAGGGAGAGATCTGCAGCATGCAGTAACGTAGTGTATCAGCGTAAGAACTCTCATGGGTCTGGCGTTGAGACTAGTGCACCAACCAACAAGGCAAATTGGCTAGTGCCCCCAGGCACTCGCCCAACGCGATATATGGATAATCAGGCCCAAGCTATAAGGGCACGGCTAGGATTTCAGAACATGCAGGGCTCAGCCCAGAGGAAGTCATTAACAGAACAGACCCACACTCATGTAATCTGTCAGACGGATGTGGGATCTGAGAAAAATAGAACAGGTGCGTAATTTTTCCATACTGCATGTAGTGCCCATCAATTAACATGGGCGAGAGTCAACGAGCAACTTTTCCTGGAAAACGGGAAGGTCAGATCGTGATGCAAAGGACTATATGTATTTTTTCACCCCGAATCCAACGCCATCCATGAGTCTCTACGAGTTACGGTTGTGGAAATATGTCCGCCCTGCATGCAGGACTACAGGAGAGAGATAGAGGACAGTGGGGGGTTGGGGGTTTCAAGTCACTGACCATTTCAGTGATTGCTCTCAGAATATAGAGCCATTTTTTAACACTTATTTTAACACAAAAACATCGCTGAATGTACCTTTAATATAGTCTATGGGACCAACTCATGATTTTCATTGCTTAGTTCTGCTCAATAACTTAATTACGTATGTCTGTTTGAGTCGAATATCACGTCATCCTCGACTCCACTCTCTCCTTCCACTCCCACATCAAAACCATCACCAAATCTGCCTTCTACCACCTCAGAAACATCTCCCGACTCCGGCCATCACTCTCTGATTCCGTTGCTGAAACCCTCATACACGCCTTCATCACCTCCCGCCTGGACTACTGTAACGGAGTCCTGTTCGGGGTTCCCAACAAAACCCTGGACAGGCTCCAATATGTACAAAACTCAGCTGCCAGGGTTCTGACCCGCACCAAACCCTGGCAGCACATCACTCCCACCCTCATCCACCTCCACTGGCTCCCGGTCAAGTCCCGTATCCTGTACAAAATCCATCTCCTCACCTACAAATCCCTCCACGCCCTCGCCCCCCAGTACCTGTCTGACCTCCTGCAACCCTACACCCCGTCCCGGAACCTGAGGTCCTCCAACTCGGGTCTCCTCTCCATCCCCCACTCCCGCCTGCGGACCTTTGGGGCCAGAGCCTTCAGCGTGGCTGCCCCCACC
Source organism: Poromitra crassiceps (assembly GCF_964638095.1). NCBI lineage: Eukaryota > Metazoa > Chordata > Actinopteri > Beryciformes > Melamphaidae > Poromitra > Poromitra crassiceps. The sequence continues at coordinate 25,492,301 of NC_139631.1, read as the reverse complement.
CTTTGGAACTCTCTCCCAGCCGAAATCCGCAATGCCGCATCACTGGCTACCTTCAAAACTCTACTCAAAACTCACCTGTTCAACACAGCCTTCCACAACTAGTCTCTTCTGTTCTTTGTTGTTCTTTGTTGTCATCTATGTGTGTCCATCATCTTTGTGTGCTCTGTGAAGCGGCCTTGGGTTCCTTGAAAGGCGCTATATAAATCCAAGCTATTATTATTATTATTATTATCTTGTGCATAACTTTCTAAATCCTCAAATCGGGTCAGGAGATGATGCGAAGTTGGAATGGTTGTTCAGAGATGAAGTCTTCAGTTTGGCCAGGTTTATTGGGAGGGCTTGGAAACTCAGAATGGAGAAGCTGTTCATTTGAATATATAACTCTGTCTTGTTTATGTTTGAGCGTTTTGTAGCTTGTTTGTTGATTTGTTTGTATTGTTGAACTTGAATGATTTGTGTCTTGTAAGCCCAGACGGGCTGGGCACCTTGAATATGGTGCATGACACAGAAATAAAAATGTATCTATCTATCTATCCTCCTACAAAAGTTGAATAGGTTATTTACACATCAAAGACACAGAGTCTAATGCTGGCCATGCTGTTGTTGGATGCAATCTGCATGCGGGGGAATTTGTACTGTAGTTGCCTCGCTATACAATCTCTTCATTTCCATGGTGATAGACAGCTTAGAGTAGAGTCCAGCTGGAACGGCATTGTGAGAGTATCTAACTTCCATATCATGATTGTGATGTATTAGCCGGCACGTTTCAATAACAGTCTATACAAACGCAATATAAATCCAGGTTACAGCACCTGGCTGGCTCACTGCGCCCAGCCCCAGTGGGCCCAGCCCCAGAGGGCCCAGCCCCAGAGGGCCCCAGGGCAGACAGCCTCTTCCCGGCAGGGGGAGAGAGGTGACCGCCGGCCAGGAAACAAGCCATGGGCCACGCACCAGGGACATTGTGAATAGCAATTTTTTTCAGACACACATATAGAGTAGCAAGCAGTGACAGGTGAGTTTTATTTGTGTCCCACATGTACCTTGATGCACCCAAAGCCGGACTTCAAAGCTGCCTCACATAAAATAAGCAGCTACTGTCTACTAAGTTGAATTTACCCTGCACTATGTGAGGGAAGATCAGTGTAGACAGTGCACACAATGGAGGGTGGATGGTGAGACTAGAGGCGACAGAGATCTTGAACAATGATCAGTGCACTGTAGTGGGAAATCAACTATAATCAATAACTTCAAATCGTTCAAATCAATAATAATAATAATAATAATAATAATAATAATACTTTTTTGTAAGACAGAATGATGCTATTACCTGCCAACTCGGGCGCACCTGACTTTAATGAGAAGCCAACCGAGCCATAAAGTGGTCATTTGTTGAACAACAAACATTTATATGGCTTTCTTTTTGCTGAAGGTGTGAAGCTCCTCAACGAAGGCAGTTTCACGAGCATTTCCTCCCTTTGCCGTTCAGCCACCTCAGGCTGCTGTTAACACGTGGGAGATGTATCATCTTCCTCACTTTCACACTGCTTTTGTGGGTCGATGAAATTAAAAGCTAAAAACATTTTAAGAAAGGTTTCTAACTGTAACGTTACACGTCCCAAACACAAGTGTTGTAAAAGGAACTCTATTCTACTACTACTACTACTCCTCTTCTACTTCTATGCTTACAGGTGTGGAAATTTTCAATTTCTACTGGGAAAAAGGTCTGGACCTCTGTGTCCTTATATGTGGCAATGTAATTGAAGAGTTTGTACAGAAAACTGCAGCGGCAAACTGAAATTGAGTCCATGACCTTTTAGACCAGAGTTTGTTCTAAAATGGAATTTTTGAGCTTCCCTCTGAACCTCCAGTTTTTCACCAGCCTCAAACTCATAAAAACATGGACAACATGTAGTGAGCTCAGAGTGACAATGTAGTAAATAGCTGGAAGACTCGATCATTTGGCAACTTATAATAATGTTCCATCTCCTCTCTGGTTTCATGAAGTCTCTTACCTTAGGAACACACTGCTATCCAAATCACAGAAGAAAGAGTACTGTACTTGAAGTCATACAGCGATCCTGGGCTGAGCTGGCATGCGCCTGAGACTGTCTGGACTCTACCCTTGACAGACCTGTCACTATCATCCATAGTGCTGAAATTGGTGAGCTGGATAAAGGCGCGGTTGAGACCTTGAATTTCAAAAGCAAGGTTTAGCAATGATCTGAACTGAATTATTAAAAACAGAAGAGTCTGAGTGCGTGCCTGACTGACTGCTTGTCTCACCTCTCTTCCCCAAAAACATTCTGATGTCACAATTCAGTTTATATTATGTTACTTTTTTTCTGTGAATGAAACAGCAAATACTGATAGTAAGTACCCAGTAAATGAGAGCAGCGGACCATGTTGCTAGAGTGTGGTGGGTGTGACAACATGTCAACATGCCATTTTCCTCTACATATAGTTCTGTAAATATTTGAGCATTTGGGACAGGATTGATCGCGGTTCAAATGGGTCAATGATTAAACTCATAAAGCACACACATAAAGCTGCATAAACAAAACTAATAAAGGGGATTTTTGGTCTTCCTCATGGACCTTATTTTTGTATTTTCTTTTTATGTTTAACTAAATAACTCATCAGAGCATGCCCTCATGAGGGTAAAGCGGCTGTGATCTTGGTCAGTACTGCACCAATTTCAAAGATTTCTGCTCACATTCAGTTAGTTAGGTCTTTTGAGTTTAAGTTGAGTTGAACATGTCTGAGTGGAATCTTCTCAACTCCATGAGCAGAATTTATTTCATTAAAACAATGAGATGCAATTATTTTCCGTGCCTTTTTCTTTCAAATTTCACAGTCCAATTTCAGCCGTGACACAGGTGCTTTCAATTACAGTAATTTAACCTTGACTGCTGTTTGAAAACAAGCAAAGAAGATTGTTCAAAGACCACTGACATCACATTTGAGAGCAAATTGATGTGAAACGGCGCAGCTTGAGAGCCATCCCCATCGGGATATCAAGCAGAACATGAGACATTTCTTATCCAGGATTATTCATCATCCCAGTCTTTTTGAGGACGAAGCCTGTATTTAGCCCTGGGCACTGTGTCTCGTTTCTCATGTCGATGGCAGGTAATTTCCGTGCCACCATCTCCTGCATTACCATTTCCTGTTCCTGCTCTGTTCATTAACAATGGTGTTGACAATCCTCCGACAGCTACCAGAGATACTACCTGCGTCCCTTCATTAATACCTACATTTTGTCCCCTCTTTTTCAGACCTCTGCATGAAATCTACATTCATCTTTCTGTCTGTGCATATTGTCTTCTATTTAGTTCATCTTATCTTCTGTCCTGCTTTGCTGTGATTGGGTCAATAAACTTTAGAGGAAGTAATCAATGTCCCAAAATGAGAAGTGATAGTTTATGAGTGTGATGGAATAGAAATCAACATCACTGGCTGGGCCTGGGCCAAATCAACCCATACAGACACCGTGACATGACTGTAATGGGCATTCAACGCTCTGAGCGGTAGAGTTAGGTAGCGAAACCTGGTGCCAGTTGTACTTTTACAACCGGCACTATCGGTACCGAATTGCATGGAAGATTTAGGTATTTTAGGTTTAGGTGCCATGCCCAAGCTGCTGAGTGAATATCCACCCTCCGGTGCTCCGAAACCACCGCCGCACACACTTCTTCTAGACTGGTTCTACTGCTGCTCCTCTCCATTGTTTTGTGGGGTCCCACAAGGCTCGGTTCTGGGGCCCTTGCTGTTCGGTCTGTATCTGCTCCCACTGGGTCTGCTCATTAGTAGTTTTAATATTGCTTATCATTTGTACGCTGATGACATTCAGCTCCATTTTTCATTCAAACCCAATGAGGCGCATCAATTATCCCTCCTCTTAGATTGCATAAGCACCATTAGGGCTTGGTTGGCAGGTAATTTTCTGCAGTTAAACACTGACAAAACTAAGGTCTTGATCATTGCGCCTGATAAGATTACCCTGTGATCATTCAAAATATTGGGACTCTCTCAACTGCAGTCCGCCCAAACCTGCGCAACTTACAGTAGGGGTTATTTTTGATCAGTCAATGTCATTCAACCGCCATGTTAAGCAGCTCACCAGATCCTGTTTTTTCCATCTGCGAACTCTCAGTAAACTTAGATCTGTCATCTCTGCAGAACTGGAGATGCTCATTCATGCCCTTATCTCATCCTGCATAGACTACTATGCGACCATTGATTACTGATGTAGTGGTGTAATTCTACTGTAAATCTTGTATGATGTAGTAGCATAATTTTACTGTAAATTTTGTATGATCGTGTCACAATTTTTATGTTTGCACTTTGTTTAGATTATGTTTTTTATTAGAAAAGCCTACCCAGGGACAGGGATTGCAAATTAGCCTTGGCTAGATATCCTATATGCATCGCATATGTTTCATGTTCTTGTAACTTGTTACAATGATTCTTGCATTGTCCCTGACAAATAAACGAATAAATAAAAAAAATAATAATACTGTAATGCACTGTTCCCTTCTCTTAGTCAAACTGCCCTTGGCCGCCTGCAAGCAATTCAGAATGCTGCAGCAAGACTTCTCACTAGATCAAATAAACGCTCCCACATCACACCTCTCCTGAAATCTCTCCACTGGCTCCCTGTTCCCTTTAGGTTTCACTTCAAGGTTCTCACTCTTAGTGTACTGTGGGAACTCTGATTCAAGCCAGTAGTCAAAAGCAGGTTTTAAACGCAATATGCGTTGTTTTATTCAATCAAACAAAGAAAGTTCCTCCCTTCTCGGGGAAATCAGGGAAATATAACTCTTTCGGCCAGGGTTAGCCTGCGACTCCGTATGGGTGTTCTCCCCACCACGTAGCCCGGCCTCAGTTCCTCGCTTTTAATTGCTCCAATATCTTGCCTGAGAACGAGAGGAGAGAGTCTGTGTCAGGTAACAGCAATATCATCATATCCGAATGTTTAGGGAGAGGATCGGGAAATGTACTTACCGCCCGACAGCAAGGAGCTTCCTTCTGGAGGAGAACCGGCCACACAGTGAGGTTCAGAGCGGTGTCTGGTTTTCTATGGCCCTTAACACATTGAATGCCAGCCATGTTTTCATTCCTGTAGGTAAGTTGTGCCAGGGGTGTTTTTGACGATTCTGGCTCATTTTAGAACAGCCGAGGATTCTTTTCTGTTAAGAATTCATGAACACCAATCATCTAAAAATAACTAATAGAATGTGTGCTTTCTCTGTCTAAAAGAGTTAGTTTGCAGAGTTAGTAGTTATGTAGATATTAGCCGTTGAGTACAGCATGGTTTCAGCGTCTGGAAATTTATTCAGAGATAAATGGCTTTTTGTGAAACAGTCACTTTAACCATTCATTTTTGGCATCAGTAAGACCGTCAGACATTCTAAACAATAGTTTTGAACAGTAATTTCCTCCATAACAACAGGAAACACCCCTCTCATTCAAACTCCTCCCTCCGTGTGTCTTCTCCTCCTTCCTCCTAACAGCGGGCGTGTCAGAAGCGCGTTGTGCTGCCTGCCTGTCTGTCTGCGTGCCTGCCTGCCTGCTTGCCTGCGTGCGGGGACGAGTCTGAAATGGATTACTGTAAAATCGCCAAGCCATTTCCTTGAATGGCTTGCTCCCGCGGTGTGTGTGTGTGTGTGTGTGTGTGTGTGTGTGTGTGTGTGTGTGTGTGTTCGCGCGTTGCTCCGCGGCTCTGGGGGGGAGGGGATCTCTGTCCGTTCTGTGTGTGTGTCTCCGGGCTCCTGACTGTAAAATCGCCAAGCCATTTCCGCGGGAGGCGGCTGCTTTTGGTGTACGGGTCCCGTGGCTGTGGCTTCTCTCTGTATCTGTCGCCACTTAGTGGTCGGTAAAATAGATTACACACATGCTCTTGCTCCTATAGTTATCTCGAAGATGTAAAAGGGGTTGATTGATGTCCCACCGTCAAAAAAACATGTAAGACGAGTTAGGTCGTCCTTGGCACTTAAGCGCTGGATTATGTAAGACGAGTTAGGTCGTCTCTGGCACTTAATGTGTTAATTGGGGGATCCGCTCCAGCCGTGTGCTCTGCTCCTAAGCGCGCCCGGCTGTCAGCGGTCCCACTGATTCAACATGAAATTGGGGAAGTACCTGTTGTTGATGACGCGGCCTAGACACTGTCTCTGTCGGGAATCCCCGGCTCTGACGTCACTGTGGTGGCTGGTTGTCCTCCCGCTCTCACCTGTCAAGCAGTATGTTCCCGAGACTCCACACATCCTCCCCCTAAGCTCGCTGCCTGTGCGGGGAGCTTCTTTTTCTTCTGCTTCATCCCGTCGTGACATGGCATCTGCGTGTGGTATCTCCCTCCCTGGTCTGTGTTCCACTTTGAATTTATAGTTTTGCAACTCTAAGAACCACCGCGTTACCCTTTCATTTTTATCTTTGTTCGTTGCCATCCATTTGAGGGGGGCGTGGTCCGTGATGAGGGTAAACACCCGGCCCCAGAGGTAATAGCGGAGGTAGTGAATGGCCCATTTCACCGCCAGGCATTCTTTTTCCACCGTTGAATAGTTTCTTTCATGCTTCAACAACTTCCTGCTTATGAAGGTCACTGGGTGTTCATCTCCATCTATTACCTGTGCCAGTACTGCTCCTATTCCTGTACCGGAGGCGTCCGTGTGGAGGAGGAATGGCTTTGTGAAGTCTGGGGCTATTAACACCGGCTCTCGGCATAATGCCTCCTTTAGAGCCTCGAAGGCGGCGTTGGTTTCGTCTGTCCATCTGACATGGTGTGGCAGCTTCTGTTGCGTTAAGTCGTATAACGGTGCTGCTATGGTGGCGAAATTTTTTACGAATTTTAAATAGTATGCAATCAGCCCCAGGAATGACTTCACTTGTTTCTTCGTTACGGGTCGTGGCCAATTCCTTATTTTCTCCACTTTCGTGATTTGTGGTTTTACGCACCCCCGGCCTATGGTGTATCCCAAGTAATTTGTTTCCGTCCAGGCCAACCGACACTTCTTGGCGTTGGCGGTGAGTCCGGCTCGGCGGAGGGCTCCCAGGACCGCTTCCAGCTGCTTCATGTGGTCTTCCCAGTTGCTGCTGTGTATGACGATATCATCCAAATATGCTGCGGCATACTCTCTATGTGGCCGGAGGACCCTGTCCATCAGCCTCTGAAAGGTGGCGGGTGCGCCGTGTACACCAAAGGGGAGGACGCGGTACTGAAACAGGCCGTCAGGTGTTGCGAATGCGGTCTTTGGTTTCGCCCATCTGGTTAGGGGAACCTGCCAATACCCTTTGGTGAGGTCCAGTGTGCTGACGAATCGAGCTGGTCCCAGCCGTTCAATGAGCTCGTCCACCCTTGGCATCGGGTATGCATCAAACGTGGATATCTCATTCACTTTTCTAAAGTCATTACAGAATCTAAGTGTCCCGTCTGGCTTTGGTACAATTACAATCGGGCTGGACCAGGGGCTGTGGGATTCCTCGATCACTCCTAATTCAAGCATTTTCTTTACCTCTTCTCGGATCGCTTCCCGTCGGGCCTCGGGATGCGGTATGGCCGTTGTCGTACCACTTTTCCTGGCGTCGTTTCTATGTCGTGTTGTATGGCGTTTGTCCGGCCAGGCAGGTCGGAGAAAACGTCCCGGCTCCGTCCTAGGAGCTCCTTTACATCTTGGAGTTGTTCGCGTCCCAACTCCTGTCCGATGTCCACTGGGACCGTCGGCGGCGCCCGGTGTGGGGCGCTGTTGAGGAGGGCTAGGGGAGCGGGTCTCTCGGCTTCATGCCACGGCTTCAAAATGTTGATGTGGTAGAGCTGTAGTCCTTTTCTCCGTCCCGGCTGACAGACTCGGTAGTTCACTGGCCCGACCTTCTCGACTACTTCAAACGGCCCCTGCCATTTGGCCAGGAATTTGCAGTCATGGCTGGGCACTAATACAAGGACCTTCTCCCCGACCTGGAACTGCCTGGGGTTGGCTCCTCTATTATATGTGCGGGTCTGGGCGGCTTGTGCCTCCTCCATGTGCCGTCGTACCAGCGGCCATACCTTTTTAGCTCTTTCTTGTAGCCTCTCGACATGTTCGATGACATTCCGTAGTGGGGAGGGCTGGCTTTCCCACGCCTCCTTTGCCAAGTCGAGTAGACCCCGGGGGTTTCGGCCGTAGAGCAGTTCAAACGGGGAGTATCCAGTGGATGCCTGTGGCACTTCTCGTATGGCAAACAGCACATAGGGAATGAGTTGGTCCCAATCTTTCCCGTCCACATCTATCAGTTTCTTCAGCATCTTTTTCAGGGTTTGGTTAAATCTCTCGACTAGGCCATCTGTCTGGGGGTGATAAACAGAAGTTCTTATGCGTTTTATTTTCAGCCATTTGTACAAGTCTGTCATTACTCTGGACATGAAGCATGAGCCTTGGTCGGTGAGCACCTGCTCTGCGATTCCCACCCGGCTAAACAGCATGAACAGTTCTTTAGCGACATTTTTGGCCGTAGCGGTGCGTAAAGGTATTGCTTCAGGGTAACGAGTAGCATAGTCCACTATTACCAATATGTAGCGGTGTCCTCTGCTTGACTTTGGGAGCGGCCCCACGATGTCCATGGCGAGACGGGAAAACGGGACCTCGATGATGGGTAGAGGGATCAGGGGGTTCCTGTACAGTGGCCGGGGAGCAGTTTTCTGGCACTCACCACAACATCGACAGAAATTCTCAATCGCTTTTTTTATGCCTGGCCAATAGAACCGGCGTAGCACTCGGTTATATGTTTTTTGAACCCCTAGATGTGCTCCCAACTGATGAGTGTGGGCCAAATATAACACTCTGGACACATAGGTTTTAGGCACTAATAATTGTTCCATGACTTCCCCCCCCGGAGTTTTGGTGGCTCTATACAACAACCCCTGTTTCACAATAAATTGTGGGAATGTTTGCCTCACCCCGGAACAGCGCTTCCCATCAATGGCTGCGACGGCTCTACGGCTGGCTTCCAGATTCGGGTCCGCCCATTGGGCCGAGGCGAACTCTCCGTGGGCCGGGGGTTCGGGTCCGTCCGGGAGAGGAAACTCCGCGAAGGGGTCCTCCTCGAGCGGCGGCGTCTCATATTCAGCGGGCCCGGCGGGACCTTCTTCGGCGGCCGATGGGTCGGACTGCGGTCCTTCAGATCCCGGCCTGAAGGCTGGGCAGGCCACGTTTTTCCGGGCCATCCGTCTCCCCCGGGGTTTGTCCCGTCGGGGCTTCTCCGGGAGCCTACCGGAACGCCAGTATCGGAGGAATAGGGGGCAATCAGTGCCTATCAGGAGCGGGACCGGGAGATTGGGCACCACGCCTGCGGCGACTCTGGCCTCGCCTTTTGGGGTTTGGACCCGTATATAGCTGACCGCATAGCATTTTTCGTCCCCGTGGACGCATCTCACGGCCATGGTTTCTGTCGAGAGCTCCCCCGCGAGGTCGGCCCGGACGAGGGTTACCACGCTTCCGGAGTCGAGGAGGGCATGGGTGTCGGTGCGCCCCACCCGGACCGGTAGGGTCGCCTGCTGGACGGGGTAGCCTCCGGTGTGAAGGGAGGGTCGGGGTTCGTCACCGGCTGCGGAGGGCATGGACACATCTCTGTCGGGGCAGGACCAGGACATGTGGTCTTCTTGTCCGCAGACGTAGCACCGCCTTAGCTGTCGACTCCCTCGGTCGGCCGTGTTGCGCGGCTCTCTGTGGGCCGTGGGCTGGGCCGGTGGCAGTTGGCGGCGGCTGTCCCGGCTGGGTCTGTCTGGGGGGGCTGTCTTGCGAAGTGGCTCACTCAGGGTGGATCGCATCATGTCAGCGCTGACTTGGTGGTTTTCCAGCAAGGCTACCAAGGCGTTCAGGGAGGAGGGGCTCACCTGTGCAGCGTATTTCCTGGCGTCGGGCGGCAAGGAGCGGATGCACCGGTCAATTACGAGTCGTTCTATCCACGGGGGATCTCCCGTGGAGGTGAGCCAGCTCTGTGTGAGCCTCAGTAGATCAGCTACCTGGGAACGGGGCGGCTGGTCCGGTGTGTATCGCCAGCCATGATACCGTTGAGCACGAGCGGGGAGGCTGTAGCCGTAGCTGGCGAGGATGGCGGTGCGTAGTTTCACGAAATCCCTTGCCTCTCCCATGGACAGGTCCCGACAGACCCTCTGCGCCTGGCCTGTGAGGAAAGGAGCAATGATGCCTCCCCAGTGTGCGGCAGGCCATCCCTCTCGTACCGCCGTTCTCTCGAATAGCTCCAAGTAGGCTTCGACATCATCGTCTGGGCTTTGCTTTGTTAGGACATCTCCGGGGGCCCTTGCAGTCGAGTCGTCTTTCTCTGTTTTTTTTATTAGTTCTTTTACTGCCTGCTGCAGTTCAGTTTGGCTTTGGATCAGCGTCACCAGAGCCTGGGCCTGCTCCATGGTGCGTGAGGTGTTTAGCGTTGAATGAGAGTGCCTGCATTCTCCACCACTTGTGGGAACTCTGATTCAAGCCAGTAGTCAAAAGCAGGTTTTAAACGCAATATGCGTTGTTTTATTCAATCAAACAAAGAAAGTTCCTCCCTTCTCGGGGAAATCAGGGAAATATAACTCTTTCGGCCAGGGTTAGCCTGCGACTCCGTATGGGTGTTCTCCCCACCACGTAGCCCGGCCTCAGTTCCTCGCTTTTAATTGCTCCAATATCTTGCCTGAGAACGAGAGGAGAGAGTCTGTGTCAGGTAACAGCAATATCATCATATCCGAATGTTTAGGGAGAGGATCGGGAAATGTACTTACCGCCCGACAGCAAGGAGCTTCCTTCTGGAGGAGAACCGGCCACACAGTGAGGTTCAGAGCGGTGTCTGGTTTTCTATGGCCCTTAATTGGGGGATCCGCTCCAGCCGTGCGCTCTGCTCCTAAGCGCGCCCGGCTGTCAGCGGTCCCACTGATTCAACATGAAATTGGGGAAGTACCTGTTGTTGATGACGCGGCCTAGACATCGTCTCTGTCGGGAATCCCCGGCTCTGACGTCACTGTGGTGGCTGGTTGTCCTCCCGCTCTCACCTGTCAAGCAGTATGTTCCCGAGACTCCACAGTACCTATAGAGCAGTGGTCAGACTCCAGCTCACCTGGCTGATCTACACCTCCCTCACTTATCAGTTTGTTCATTTAGGTCCAATAACCTCAAACTCCTATCCGTCCCACGCACCGACCTCATGACCCGTGGTGACAGAGCATTCACGGCCGTTGCTCCCAAACTGTGGAATTCTCTGTCTCCCCATTAGGTCTGCAGAGTCTGTTGACTTTAAAAGCCAGATAAAGTCATATCTGTTCAAGCAGGCCTTTAAGTAAGTGCCTATTTGCACTTCTGCACTGCATCCTTTTACTGTATTGCACTTTATGTACCATGGGTATTTAGTGCCCTGTGCATTATGCAGTCTTATTGTCTTCGTTTCTTGTGTTTTTATTGTGCTAATTTCATGGTTTGCATTCTGTATTGTTGTGTATTGCATTTTTTGGTTATGTCATTTTACGTGGCTTAGTTCCAACTTGTATTGATGTCTCTCTTTGCACATGTCATGTAAAGCACTTTGTGACTCCTGTCTGTGAAATCTTACTTACTTCTAGACTTCTCTGTGTCCGAATTGGGTTGTGAAGCAGAACCTCCTTATGGACTCTGCCATTTTTTCAGCTTGACAGGCATCAATGAAAGTCATGTGACTCCTGTCCAACATGCAATGCAGCGGCCTAGGTTCACGCGAGAACGCACCAGGCAGACAGCCACTGTAGTGTAGACACCCCCCCCCCCCCCCACACACACACACACACACACACACACACACACACACACACACACACACACACACACACACACACACACACACACACAATTACATACACATTATACATTTTCACAATATTCATTGCAGCCCTACTTCCTTGAATATATATATATATTTTTTTGTACTTGGCGATTGTGATGAGTAGATGAAGTAAGGGTTTATTTGCAAACCACTACCGCCATATTTTTCCATTTCAGCAGGTGGGAATGTGAGTAATTTGCATCAGCGCTGGGCCTGCCACAGATTCATGGTTGAGTCTCCGCCGCTGAGACTCAGCCCAGTTCATTTCTTTTCACAATGTCCTTTGGAAACCATGGACTTGCTTTATGGACATCTGCCCCTTCCTTTCTCTGCTCATCTCTCTCTCTCACACACACTCTCTATCCCTCTCTCTATCTCACCTTTCTTTCACATTCATTTTCAAACAAAGATGCAGTTCTGTGAGGCACAAAAAACAGAAAACGCCCCCTTACTTTATCTTCATCTTTGTTTTGAGGTTCGAGAAAAATCAATATCTCTTTCTGTTGAGCTGCGCCTGAGCTGAAGAAATACTTCTATCTTGTCTGGTCTTTGAGAATTAAGTGTGCCGCTTGAGGGTATTGGCTTTACTAGCAGTGTTTTTGTACAGGCACAAACATGAGCTGACTAACAAGTACAGAATCTGTACAGACCACAGCGTGTGTGTGTCAGCTGGATGATGGCACTGAGTGAGTTAGATTGATGACGTTCTCTAGCTGACCAACCCAACTGAGCTGGCAGGAGTCTCGAGACACACACGCACATGTCACGTTACATCATTGATCGTCCGTGGCAGGAGTCTCGAGACACACACACGCACGTCACATAACATCATTGATTGTCCGTGGCAGGAGACTGCTAGCCTGGCACAGTCGGCTGTCCGGGCATAATGAACAACCGATAGCAGGAATAAAGTAACAGCCACTTGTTTTGGGAGCTTGGCGGGTGGTCCGGCTTCCTCGCAGACTTTTCTCCAAGCCTTCGCCTTTTTGTTGTGTCTGTAATGCCAGGAGACTGTTTCATACAGCTCCCGGGAGCACACGCATGCAGGTGTAGTGTGTCGGGTTTGGTGCAATTTGACACGTGACACAATCATAAACTGTAAACAAAACAGCACTGTGCAGCAGCAGGGCCAACGGCACTGCACGGACACAATCAAGTTGAATTCACTTGAAGGTTACGCACAGGGTCCAAAATACTAGTACAGTAGTTTCACTTTCACAACACAACCTGCTCCGCGCGGCGGATGCTGCAGACACCATGGCTGTCCGTCTATACTAGTTTCTGGA
>NC_139631.1:25321698-25476698 GCF_964638095.1 Poromitra crassiceps | reverse complement strand
TCCATTCAGTCAGCCTTAGTCATCAGAGATGGGACAGGTCAGGTGTTTCTCTTCTTCTTTCTTTTTTCTCTTGTGTCACCTCACAATGATGAGTGAGTCATCACCCTCCTCTCTCTCTCTCCTCTCCCCAGATCAACATGCTATAATCATGAGCACAAAGCCACACCTCCACTACCACGTCTGGGACTCCTCTCTCAGCATACTGTATTCCACACTACATATTGGCACTGTTGATTTATTTTGCTCTACCTGTTGAGAAAGAGAAATATCCATGCATATTTATTTATCTCTCTGATCATCACATAGTCTCAAAATCCTTCTCCATTAAACTTCCCCGTCCAAATAAGTTGCTCCATCATCAGCAGCATTATGGAGGGTCTCGTGAGTATGTGCAGCCAGGTAATGTGCAATGTGAGAGAAGTCGACAGCCAACAGCCACTAGGCTAGATAATGAGCTCTCTATGGTCTCTTCCTTCCTTTCTAATGGAGCCGTGCTCTATACAGAGAGTGAGCATCCTCACTTAGTCCTACAGCGTCACACACACACTCAAGATAAATGTGGTCCCGGGACGCGTTAATGAGTCTCTTGGTGCAACAGGCGATAACATCCTGCTGTGTGATGATGCCACAAACTCTCACTGATGTGTTTGAATAAGTGCAGTCCCAACAGTCCACATCTAGAGAACTCACAGGGCTGACAATGATTTTTTTTTTTTTTTTTTTTCACATTTCTGTTTATTGAAGTTTTCAGGGCATAAATGATACAACACATCAGTATTTAAATTTCACTGCCTGTTATAGGACTGGAAAGACAAGAAAAAAAAAAAAAAAGGTGAAGATATGTGTATACGGTCGTAGGAAAACAGGTTCACTGGAAAAGAAGAGGAAAAACAAATACCTATACCATACCCTCCCTAACAGCAACAGTACAAAAGTAATATTCTCACCCTGAGATACTTCCTTTTCCTTATTAACAAAAACAAAAACAAAACAAAAGTAAAACAATAATTGACATAGTCCGATCCGATCACCCATCAGAAACACAGTGCACAAGTACATGATCAAATATCCATAATCTACACAGCCCACCCACACAAGAGAAAAGAAGAGAAGACAGCACAACAGACAGACATCATCAGGCCCAACACATCACAGAGAAACAGAAATCAGTCCTTTGGGATCTCAGGAAACTGCAAACCCTTCACCACCCTAAAAAATAGTCCCCATGTTTTCAAAAATCTAGTTGACGAGCCTCTCATCGTACACCGAATTCTTTCCAATTTAATAAAATAAAGAATATCTCTGATCCATAAGGAATGAGAAGGTGGGCTAACGGATTTCCATTTTAATAGAATTAGGCACCTTGCTAAAAGCGTTGTATAGGCCACAAAGCCTGCTTGGTATTTTGATAATGATACTGTGGGGGGAGGGACTCCGAAAAGAGCTGTTAGAGCGGTAGGCTCAAGTGTCACTCCAACACTTTCTGAGATAGTATTAAAGATTTCTGTCCAGTACTTGTGCAAAGAGGGGCATAACCAAAACATATGAATGTATGTGGCAGGGGCCGAGTGACATCTGTCACAAGTAGGGTCGATGTCATCATAGATCCTAGCCAGTCGGACTTTGGTCAAATGCACCCGGTGAAGAATTTTACACTGAATTAGCCCATGCCTCGCACAGATAGATGAAGTATGAACAAGATGTAAGATGTGACAATGAAATATTATAAGGATACAATTAGTCAATGAATGCTTTTTTTTCATTGAACATGAAATGGGGAAAAAGGTCCAGAATTCTCAGCAGCATCCTTAGATGTTACAGCTGTCAATGGGACAAGTTGCACATACTGTATGGACGCAACAATAGAATGAGAACGTGGGAATGAGTCCGGAAGACCTGGACGTTAGCCAATGGGATTTTTGTGTGGGGATTTCGGTTAAATGCTTGAAATAAGGTCTGTGGTTAACAAACGTTTATGAAACAGCAAAGTTGTGTTCAGCAAGACAATTTTCACAAATGAGGACCACTTTGACAATTTTTTTTGTTTTCTGAAAATCCTGATTTAAAAAGATTAACTTTGCACAGTGACATCACATTCCAGGGTGACATCATCAGTGACATCATAAGTCAGGTGTGACATCATCAATGATGACTGTGGCATCATCACTGTTGACAACAGCGCATCTACTGTATCATCGGTGACATCATCTAACAATATAACATTTTACTTGGACCACAAATAAAATAAAATAAAAAAAGTTTTAATCCGTTTTAAGAAAAGTGATATAAGCATTTTACAAAATGTAAATGGAAAAATGAATGGCGAATGAAATCCCTTGGTTCATATGCCTAACCTGGAAGAGGGTGTCACTTTGGCACTCTATATCTGTCATTGGGCCAAATTTGATGTTTCTGCGATTGTACCAACTCACAAGAATTTGCACCAAGCGGACACCTCGCTAAGCGTTCCAGACTGACTGACTCACCTGAAAATGATGACCACGGGCACCGTGGTAACAATGAGCTACTGTAACTGGTGATGCATGAACTCATTCAAGTTCTGTGCATTTGTGTGGCAAGATGATGATTGCCAGTGGAGGTGAGGAAAGCACAGCGTGACGTGAAATTGGTCCATTCTTTGGATCAAATCTGTGTATCCCACATGTTTGTACTGTAACCAATGTTAGTGGGAGAAAGGCCTTGAGAGCCATGTACTAAAGCTTGAGACTGTCATTAATCAGAGACCAGCAGGAGCAAGAAAAGAGAAATGACAAAAGAGGTGATTCAAAGAGCAGAAAGAACGGCGTAAAAACAACCAAAGTATCAGAGCGAGGAGAGAAGGCAGAGGACAACACAGGATAGAACAAAAGTATATCCAAGGGAGAAATTTTACATTTAAGAAACAACAGCTGGTTTTGCAGCACAGATGGTGATATGTCACAGTCTATCAATTGTTCATGATCACAAAAGAGAAATCGAGTGAACAATATGGGGAGAGTGACATAAAAAGAACATGAATAAGGCATTGAGAGAGAGACATAGAGAGGGAAGGCAGTAAGAGCGAGGATTAAAGAATATAATAATGAGGGGGGGGAGTCAATTAGTCTTTGCCAATGTCAGCGAGTGAAGTCAAACTACACAATCAGCCTCAAGTTTTAAATCCACAGACAAAAGAGAAAACTTCACTGTCCGTACATCGCATAATAAGAATATGAACTGTGTGTGTGTGTGTGTGTGTGTGTGTGCGTGTGCGTGTGTGTGCGTGCGTGTGAGTGAGTGAGTGAGTAGAATTGTGTTTGGCCACAGCTATACCATTTTAGGTGTGATCGTGCTGAATCTTTCAGGAAGTGTAGAGCACCCCTGCGGTTGACCTAACGAAGCCGGATTTTTTAATTAGGTAATTGGGGCCGACTAAATGGTCAAAAATGGCTAGTTAGTGGCCAAAATGAGTGAACAGAGGTCCAGCACCATGGAGAGCTCCATTCATTAGCTACTGATGGAAGACAGCTGAGCGGAGGAGCACAGGTGAGCAGAGTTGAATCAGCCATGGAAAGTGGACTATGAAACCCCTCTGGAGAGAGAGAGGAGAGGCTGCCTGCCAACTCTGTGAGTGAGGCCTGACTGACTAAATGGCCAGTCACACAGGAACGGGTATTCCGCTGAAACAGTAAACTTCACTGGGAATTTAATAATTAGAAATAATTAGAAATACAAAAACACAAATAGAACAAATAGAACTTGAGTTAAGAAAAAGGATAAAATATACACAACATGCTGTCTATAACTTTAGAAAATAAAATAAAAAAACTCTAGAAAAAACAGACTCACAGCGTGGGATACATTATTTATAATGAATGAGTTCAGCCCCATAAAAGCAAAGAGTCTGACTAGCATTGACAATCAATACTCAGCACACAGCCTCAGCGCCTCAGTTCAATTAAAATACATAGAGAGAAGTTGGAGAGAGAAGGAAACAAAAATGATATAAATATTGAGTGGAGACAAGGAATTGTTAGAGCAAAATTATTGGTAAGCTATCAATCAATAATTTTGCTCTCACAGAATAATGTGCGAGAGGGGGAGAGATGGAATAATGTAATTTTGACAAATCAGTCGGGGGGGAAAAGAAAAACATCTTGGAGACTGTCTTTTTATTCAGCAGCAGCCTCAGTGGAGCACACGCATGCATTAATATGAATTGAATGAATTGATATGAAGGGGGAAAAAGTACCAGAATGTTCCAAGCTAACCTTTGACAACATTATCTGTAAAAGCTGCAACAACAAATCTATAGCACCTTAACCCATACACTTACTTATACAAGTAGTCAATAACAAAGCTTCTCTGAGAATATGCCACAGCCATGTAGCTTTGCATACCAAAGCATCAGTTCACTCCACAGGGCGCTTTTATTCTGAAATGCTCTGAAACCAAGATAATGATTCTGCCACAATAAATCATATAGAAGGTAAAGGTATTACAAGCTTTATGCAAAGTGGAAGCATTGGTACAAATAAAACACCTGCTTGCATGGTTAGGAATATATTTTCTTATCATTATCCAATATGAAGTGAAATTTGCAAGTATAAAAAAAACACAGATTGGCTGGCGCTAGCTGCCAAGTCACTGTGCTCTAGTGCGGTGGTGTGCTGACCTGGGTTCATCATCCAGTGTGGGAGGCTTTGATTCACCCACCAAGTCGTGAGCTGACACCTTTGCAACATCATCAAAAGCACTGTCTGACGCAGCCATGTGTGTAGTACATGTCAGTGCTTAACAGGACATGACATTCCAGACACGGAGCAACACGGGCTTAGCGCTGACCTTCAACACCAAGCGGAGCAGAGCTTGACCCGCCTCTCAACGCTGGTCTAGAGCAGGGTCGTTCACGTCTTCACCAGGGCTGACTCACACGGGTCGACCCGTTCACACTGACTCATGTATTTCACAGGTCACTACTGTAGCGCTGGCTGAAAGGGATTTTTCATTACAGCATAATAACAGAACCAGGCAAAAACAAGAGAGCTAGCTTGACAACTCCAGGAAGAATATGTAAATGGTAAATGGACTGCATTTATATAGTGCTTTTATGCAAAGCGCCTACATTCGCCCATTCACACACCGAAGGCGGCAAGCTGCCACGCAGGGTGCTGGCACAGTCATCGGGAGGAATTTGGGGTTCAGTTTCTTGCCCAAGGACACTTCGACATGCGGACTGGAAGAGCCGGGGATCGAACCACCAACCTTCTGACATTATCAAGACGGAAATCATTACAGGCTCCGCCAATAGTATGAAATGGTTTGCTCTTCCGGTCTTCTAAATGGGCGTGCTCACTTCTGCCCCGTCTGAGACCGTTTACCACCCGACCGCCCCCATCCCCCGGCCCCGCCCCCATCCCCCGACCGCCCCCATCCCCCGGCCTCGCCCCCATCCCCCGACCTCGTTTCAAAGTGTTGTCAATGACCTACAAGCTAACTTGAGGGGTTGTCGGCGAGCTCCAAAAACACTGAAACCATTTAAACGCCTCAGCCATCCAATTGCATCCATCCATGACGGCAATCGACCACTAGGGAGTGAGAGAAATACTTCTGAATCTCTTATAAGATGATATCATTAGAGGAACAACATTAATCGCACATGGTAACACTGTGCCCTCCTCGCCTCCTCTATGTACACTTGATGGTGCACCCATTGAGTTCATTGAGTCTTATAAATACTTAGGCTTCTGGTTTGATAATCACCTTAACTTTAAATTGCATATTTCCACTTTGTCTAAGAAGCTTAAATTTACTCTCAGTTTCTTGTACAGGCTTAAAGCCTGTTTCTCCTTGTCTACCCGTAAACGCCTGGTGGAAAGCCTTTTTATGTCTCAGCTAGACTATGGCGATGTTGTTTACAGTCTTTCTAGCCCTACTTCCTTGTCTAAACTGGACCCCCTCTACCATGCCGCTCTGAGATATATCACAAACTCAGGTTACAGGACTCATCATTGCACCTTGTACGACCTGGTTGGATGGTCCTCCCTTGCCCTGCGCAGAATGCGACATTGGTACATGTTCATATACAAGGCCATCCTGGGCAGACTACCCTCATACATCTGCTGTACGTTTGTAGCGATAAACAACTCCCATAATTTAAGATCAAATAGCTGGTTGAAATTCAAAGTGCCAATTATGCGAACAGAATCTGGAAAAAAGAGTCTCTCCTACTTTGGTCCCTGGTCGTGGAACGACCTGCAGTCCCGTTTAAAACTGGTCTCTTCCATTCCTCTGTCCAGTTTTAAACATGCTTTATCTGAAGTTCTTACTGCAAGCTGCTCCTGCAGTAATGTCTAGTTTTACTTTGCCCTTTTTGACCTGTTAATCTTGTTTTTAGGCCATATGTTTTTACGTTCTTGATCTTGTGTTATTTATTACCCTTGGATGTGGTATTTTATGATGTATTTGGTTGTCCTTGCTTTTTGAAATGTTTCAGCTCTATAGCCCTGTTTTTATGTTTCCTTTTTATGTACTGTAATTTATGTTGATTGTAACCTGGCTTGTAATTGCTGCCTTCTTGGCCAGATCACATTCGCAAAAGAGATCTTGTATCTCAAATGTCTTATCTGGTTAAATAAAGGTTAAAAAAAATCTGGCATTGTGAGCTCCTGTATACAAGGCAATGAAGCTAAGATGAGTGATGAGTAAAGAGACCAAACTGATGAGTTCCTGGGGAAACAGCTTTTTCGTACCCTCCAAATGATTTTATATAGTCTCTCTACTCAGGGGGCTCATGGTCATTGAGGACAAGACTCTGTGTGTGTGTGTGTGTGTGTGTGTGTGTGTGTGTGTGTGTGTGTGTGTGTGTGTGTGTGTGTGTGTGTGTGTGTGTGTGTGTGTGTGTGTGTGTGTGTGTGTGTGTCTGTGTGTGTGTGTGTGTGTGTGTGTGTGTGTGTGTGTGTGTGTGTGTGTGCGTGTGTGCGTGTGTCTGCCTGCACACATCTTTGGGTATAGCACATGTGTTACACCTACAGTGTGTGTACGTGTGTGGCATGGGAGAGAGACAGGGTGACAGAAGAACAAATGAGGGTGACAGAGGACAAAGTCTCTGAAGAGACTTGTGTCCCCTATCAGCTGCATGATCAGAATAAGAACTAAGAAGTGTGTAGTGTAAGAAGAGTTCTGCTAAGGGATTACTAGAACTAAACACCTGGAGGAACACACTCAGGAATCAGCCTTGCGTCAAATTGCTTGTCTGGTTTGTTCGTTGTGGGAAGAAGGCAGGAATGCAGTTCTCCCATTTCCTGACCATCTAGAGCTGCTACAGTAAGGCTACAGATCAGTTTTGCACTCTTCAGCTACCACTGACAGCAGAATGCCCGCCTTGCAATCTAGAGGAGGGATTTCCCTATGGACAGCATCCATTCTGTAAGCACTGAAGCAGACGCACCACTCAGTCCAAATCAATTTAGCAGGAGGGGCGGGGCCATCTACTCTGTGCTACTCCTGTAACTTCCTCACATAACGAGCACTTACTGTACTGTCTGTCACATATTAGAAGCTTAAGTGTGTGTGTGTGTGTGTGTGTGTGTGTGTGTGTGTGTGTGTGTGTGTGTGTGTGTGTGTGTGTGTGTGTGTGTGTGTGTGTGTGTGTGTGTGTGTGTGTGTGTGTGTATTGGCCGGGGGCGGGGGGTCCTCCTCAGAGTGACATCACTAAATGATGCATAAGTGAGCTTAGTTAGCATTATAGTTGCCTGTATTTGTTGGATTGACATGCTGCTGTCAATGTTCCTTGAAGCAGTGGGATTCTGGTTACATAAACCCCCTCAAAAAGTCAATGATTTATGCCCTTTTGAATAAACTGACATCATATTATGATAATACTTGGTATACAGTCATTATGATTCATTCTCAGTTTTCGTGTTGGGTGCAAATTCACGACATCGTAGGTTTCCACAAGTAATGAGTAACAACTTCTTTCATCCATCATGCTGAAGGCAATGCGAGAAGGAGAGAGGAAAACAAGAGAAAGAGCCTAAATTTAAGGCTTTAGAGCAGTCTATCTTATAAATTGGTTAGGGGTATTTTGACAGTCCATATATCATACTTGACAACTTGTCTTATTCCACCGTGGGCAGTCTGGACAGAGCAGAGAGAAAGTGATGAGAGAGAGTGATGAGAGAGAGAGAGATGAGAGACAGAGAGAGAGAGAGAGAGAGAGAGAGAGAGAGAGAGAGAGACAGAGAGAGAGAGAGAGAGAGAGAGAGAGAGAGAGACAGAGAGAGAGACAGAGAGACAGAGAGACAGAGACAGAGAGAGAGAGAGAGAGAGAGAGAGAGACAGAGAGAGAGAGAGAGAGAGAGAGATGAGACATGCTAGGTGGGTTTCCATCCAACTGTTTTTATGCGCATTCTCATTTGCACATTAAAAACCTGAGTGGAAATGAGGGGGGATTCGAAATGTCGCAAAAAAGTTTGTAACGCTTGGGGGAGATGGAAAAGTTGTAGGTTTATCGCTAAAAAAACACACAAGAAAAACCTTTTTTGCAATTTCTTTGCACAGTCTGCTCTGCTGTCCATTCCAATCCTGACTTGACTGCTTACTGTACATTGTACCCCAGCATGTGACAGATCAGGATAGACCATAGAACATTTCACCTAGACCAAAACGTTCTAAAAAGGATTTTCGAGTTAAATGTCCTATGGTCTCTCCTGATTCTAAATATAGCTGAATCTAAATATAGTTTGACCAAGTAAAACTATTTTTATACGCATTTTACGAAATGTCTATGGAAAAATAAATGGTGCATAAAATCCCTTGGTTCGTATGACTAACCCGGTAGAGGGCGTGACTTTGGCACTGTATTGTCAGGTGACCAATTATGAGAGCGAAGCAAACCGAAGTCCAGTTCCTTGTATGTGTACATACATACATGGCCAATAAATCTGATTCTGATTCAATTTCACATTTTCTTTTGCCGATTTTCTGAAAAATCTGTTACAATTTGTGATACATTTGGGGTGTCCCGGCGGCTCACCTGATAGAGCGTGTACGACAAAAAGGCTTAGTCCTTTGCGCGGCCGAACCTGGGTTCAAATCTGACCTGTGGCCCAAAAAAAATCTAAAAATAAAAGGGTGATACATTTGGATGGAAACTACAGTAATGAAAGAAAGAAACTAGTCACTAGTCAAAGCAAGAGATAGAGTAAGAACAAGAAATAGAAAAGTAGTGGGGGAACATCTATTTCATACATCCCTCGTTGAACTCCGCTCTACGTTTCCTGCCTTCTGTCCATTTCTCTTCCCCTCTGTTTACCGCTGACGACAGCCAACCACAATAAGCCAGCAGACCTACTACAAGGGAGCAACACTCCGAGTCCACAATGATAATGAGCTCTACTGCTTTGCTGGCTGCAGCCTCGACCACATCATCATCACTCTCTTAATGTGTCCCTCACTGCCCGCTGTGTGCAGTCAGTGCACCTACTCCCTCAATGGAGCACTGAACCTCCATAGCACCAGGGTGGCAAGGGAAGCTGGCCAGGGCAGTAACCCAGTTTCCCTTCCTTACCAGCTGTGTCAAGGAGGGGAAGACGTTCCCTCGCAGTTGTAGCAGATGTCAGGGCTGAGCACGCCAGGCGTGGCCCACTTAGATGGCTGGTCTGCTGATAAAGACTGGGTCAGATCCCGGCTGGTGGGGAGAGGCCAGAAGAGGAGAGATCCCTTGTGTGTGTTCACTGTTCAATCACTTCCTCACACAAGCCAGGACGAGCTCTGTCTTTACTTCCATTTGAGCAGCTTATAGACCGGCTGACTTAGCCTGGGTAAACCCAGCCTCCACGTGACCTCTACGTACTATCAGTCACGCTACAGGCATAGCCTGTGACACCACGTTGAAGGTAGGGCTGGGTATTGGCAAGGACCTCACGATACGATACGTATCACGATACATGGGTCACGATACGATTGTATCACGATACATTGAAAACATATTGCGATATATTGCAATACTCTACATAATTTACTCAAAATTCAAAAACAGAGCTAAAAATACAACTCGCTGTGCACCACCCAGGTAGTGTAATAATATGTACATCACTTTATATTGATAGCTTAGTGGACAAATTGAGTCAAAACTACTGAGTGTTGAGTGTGTTACTGAACGCACTGAAATAAAAAGTATTCTTATTGTGTCACTGAACACACGGCTGTGAAAAAAAATCGATATGGCGATATATCACGATATTTTTCTGAAATATCGATACAGTATCACAGGAAAAACTATCGCGATATATTGCCGTATCGATTTTATTGCACAGCCCTAGTTGAAGGCTGGGGTTACCCAGGCTACGGCTGACTATGAAAACAATTCAACTACCTGGATTCCCAGTTTACAGTACAGTTTTTTCCCCTTACATCTTTCATAGCTAATTATTGTTTACCCCTCTGGCTGGAAACAGCCCTATCAGCAATTCAACAACTTAATTGCATACAGTTCAAAGCATAGGTTAACAACCATTTCAGCACCAACAAGAGCTCAGGCTGACCCTGCTGGCTTGAATACATGTATATTTGTCTGCACTTCATTATATATCTCTCTCTCTCATTAAATAACAATTATTTAACACTAGCATGTGATGTAAGAAGATTTATGGCTGGCTGCCATGACCACAGACTTGCACTTTCATATACACTCATATGCACGTATCCAATCCATACTAGCACAATGTACACACTGACACGACACGACACGACACGCCACGCACACACACACTTAAATGGAGTATTGGATCGAGGATGATACGCTATAATTTGTTACAATAAAAAAAAAAGTGAAAGCAATTGTTGTTGACCTGGAAAAAGCTGAGTTCCTGAAAGTCTTGAAGAAGGCCTAGGTCATGATGTCAATGGTCATCATGAGCAGTCAAAGCTGGCACATAAGCATACCGCTTATCAGAGTGTTACTGTGGAGAGCCAATCTCTAAAAAGAAGGTGTCATTTCTGTTACCCATCAATACAACATCAAATTAAATATGTGTTAATACCACTTTCTTGTCCAACACAATCTGTTCCAAGCTAACACAAGATGGGTGTTCAAGATTTGCACCAGCCACCAGCCAAATGCTGGTCAAATGATGGCTGGTAGATTTGCTTCATACCAGCCAAGAAACAATGGTAATTTGAGTGGCTGGTAACATTTGAATATTCACTAGCCGGCATTTGGCTGGTAGACAAAAAGTTCATTTTGGACCCTGGGTGCTGTGCTAAACCTACACACAGATGTGTTGAAAATCACATTACTTAGTTTCTGGGTATTCTGTAGGAGACATTCATTGCCTGGAATAGAGTTAAAGTTGATGCAGCTCTCTTGTCTGCTGCATCTGACAGCTACAACGCAACCACTCTCCATCAATAATTGAGACGAAAAAAACTTCACTGAGAAAGAGAGAGCGGGCAAGAGAGAGTGTGTGAGTGAGTGTGTGTGTGTGTGTGTGTGTGTGTGTGTGTGTGTGTGTGTGTGTGTGTGCGTGCGTGCGTGCGTGCGTGCGTGCGTGCGTGCGTGCGTGCGTGCGTGCGTGGGTCCACGTACGTGCATGTGTGTGAAATGAGAGCAGGGGAAAACAGAGAGCCAGCGATGGGAGAAGGAGCTCAAGAGGAAAGAATGTCATTGTGACAGAGACATAGAGGTGTAGATTGATGAATGGGCAACTGCAGGTAGTCCAAAAGCTGTGTGGCCTGGGCTAAAGAGGCTATGACAGCAGCACAGATGATGACAATGAGAAAGAACAAGAGACAGACAGGCTGGCCACCTCGCTGCCAAAGAGCAGCACAGATGACAATGAGAAAGAACAAGAGACAGACAGGCTGGCCACCTCGCTGCCAAAGCCAACCTGTCAGCCAAGCCAAAAGCCAAAAGACTGACAAAACACAGAGTGCCTCAGCCCCGAGCAGGACTCAGTGCACCCATCAGGTACATGGTCCACGCTCAGAGACTTCACAGCACAACAGAGCTGGTCAACTGCAGACACGCTCTTCTAAGAATCACCTCTCCCACTCTCCAAGCACAACTCCACACTCTGTGGCATCACGCTCAATGCATGATAACAAACAAGCCTTTGCAAAATGATTTATCGCTGACGCTGTTATATAATTAAGATCATATTCCTGCTGATATGTAGACCAATTAATTACAGTCACAGTATGGGGTCATAGATGTCATCAGCATTTTATCAGCCGGTGTCAGACAACAAATACTCAATATTAATAATGCATAAGAATCTGTGTCATAGATTAGCTTCAGTCACAGCTGGATGCAGCACAGGTTTGATTTGAGGCACTCACTTCTAAAAACGACACTCAGGGAATTTACATGCTGAATGCTACAGTATTTGCTTAAATTGCTACAGACAGCCATTGTAAAATTCTCACTCCTGTGATTGATTGATTGATTGATTGATTGATTGATTGATTGATTGATTGATTGATTGATTGATTGTGCTCCAAACGATAAAGCTGGAAACATGCTACAATGTCAGCCTCGACTTGGGGCGTTGCCGACGGCAGCTAGACCTACAGTCATCAGCTAGGGCGCCACAGGGGAGTCCCCAGCAAAATGAGGGAAAAGTGTGATTTCACTCGGATTTCAATGACTAGATTTACAAATTTCAACACTTGATGCAACCTGTCAACCTTGATTCCAATTTACAATACCTGTATTATTGAATTACCGGTAGTTTAAAGACAGAAAACATTTTGACCAGTGGTGCCTACGTGATACGCAGGTATACGCAGTATACCCACTAGGAAAGCTCCAGGATTTGAGTATACCCACTTAAAAATGTGCAGGGAAACGTAACAATATAGTTTTGTGACAGAACTTTCACTTCAGAGATTTTGTAAAGCATTTCATAGCAATGTTATTTCTGTAACTGGTTACAGTCACTCATCAGTAATGATTATCATTTTGCCATTACCAGTATCTTTGTTTTTCCTGTTACATATCCCTGCTGTTTTCCAAATAACTCAATGAAATGTGGAAATCAGTAGGCTATTATCGTGGCATTTTAACTAAGGAGTTGCACCTCCCTTGCGGGAATTATTTATCATTTTGCTATACTGTGAAAAAGCATGCTCATCTGTATGTAAACGAGTACCCATTATTTTCCCCACAGTCTACTTCAATCTCTTTTGGTGCCACTTTGTCTTTTCACAGCATCCACAGCAATATATGGATTTGTGTTTGACAAGGCGTCAGTAGGTATTGACTCTCTCCGCTCTCTCAGCACCTTCCCTCATTGTCGAGGCCCGGTGCTGGGGTATAAATCTTGTCTGGCCAGGCCAGGCTGAACGCCATCTCATTAGGCTGTTTGTAACCAGCTTGTGCGCAATGTAGATATACAATGCTGTAAACATCATAAAAACTCTGAATTGTATCTACATTGTATGCAGCACCAACTCTAACTGTTAACTGAGCCTTGCTGTTGTGTAACACTAATCCTCTTAATAATAGCCAGTATTTCATGTGTTCCACGCAAATGTTAGGCGCTGCAGTATTTAGGTCGAGGAATGGTGTGTGTAAAGCTACACCTCTTGTATGTGTGTCAGCGTTGACTGCACTGCCAGCCAAGAGGACTACTGTGACAATGACCAGATGGGCCGCTCATCTGTTTATCTGGCAACGCCTTTCACCAAACATTTCTTAATGGACGAACTTAATTGATATACAAGAACGTGAATCTGAATCTTTTCCACAATTCTTGTCAAAGCGATCTTGTGACAGATTCAAATAATTTGAGCCTGCACATGGAGCCTCCAATTCAATGCACACTCCCTGATCCAGTATGTCGAGCAGTCTGTGTGGGTGCCATGCTACTGCCCTCCCTGCACTAGGAGAGACTGTGGTTGGTAGGTACCACCTCCATGCTGGCAAAGAAACCAATTGGCAGACTGACAAGTAGCGTGTGTCCTTTACACCCCTGTCTTTGCTCAGAAAATAGGATTGAAATAAAGGTGGGGGAATTGCAGCAGCGGAGAGCAGTGGCAGTAGACTGTAAAGAGCATGTGATGAATGTAAAGCGATGTACCAAGGGATGTCGAGACAGAGAGAGAGAGAGAGAGACAGCAACTCAATCTATCTGATCTATACAAACGTGAAAGACATCATGAACCAGATTGTGAAAGTAATTCTGATGAGCCTCTGAGTACCTTGAGGGGAGTCGTCTGTCTGTCTGTCTGTCTGTCTGTCTGTCTGTCTGTCTGTCTGTCTGTCTGTCTGTCTGTCTGTCTGTCTGTCTGTCTGTCTGCCGCTGAGATGCAGTGTATGAATACCGGTGGCAGAAAGCTCGCGAGCAAGCGGCCCCTCAGCAGCTTGATTTGCATATAGCAAGTAAGGCGCTGGCTGCTAGGCGAGTACACAGACTTCACCCCCCCCAGATAATACTGATGAGGCAAAGTGGAAGGTCACTTCCTGCTTCAGCACTGTACCAGAGATTTTCATCCGCCATTTATTTTTCCATATACATTTCGTAAAATGCTTATAAAATAGTTGTACTTCGTCGAACCAAACGGTTCAGCTAACGCTATAATCGGGAGAGAACATATAATATTTCACTCAGACCAAAACTAAAAAAAACATTGAAAAAATATTTTCTTTAAACCCGCATTTTTTAACGTTTTGGTCCCAGTGAAATGTTATGCAATCTCTCCTGTTTCTAAATATATCTGTACCGTTTGGTTTGAATCAGTAAAACTAGTTTTATAGGCATTTTACAAAATGTGGATGGGAAAATAAATGGCGGATGAAAATCTCTGGTACAGTGCTGAAGCAGGAAGTAGGCGGTCCCTTTGCCTCTCTATAGTGACACTTCATTCAACACGCCCGTGTGGATAGAGCACTTGTGTGTGGAGCTCAATTTATAAGCCTTTTGCTCACTTAAAGCAGCTACGAGCAACTTTTTCGATTGTTATTAAAGCAGCTACGAGCAACTTTTTCGATTGTTATTAAACAGTATAATTACAATATTGATGCATCACATCTTACCTATAATAGTATCTGAGACCAAAGCCGTGTGAATTGGAGATTGCTCCCTTGGATGATTATTAAGTCTGTGTCTGTCTAAACTCGCGTCAACAGGGGGCTCTCTCTCTCTCTCTCCTTACCGCCGGCCCGGCTACCCGGAAGTGAAACGCGGAAGTGAAACCCGGAAGTGAAACGCAGCTGCCTGCCTCGCCGTTTGCGCTGCCTAGCAACATAACATAAACAATGTGAACGCCACGCATACTCTCGCGAATATCTCTCGTTATATTCTAACAGGTTTTTTGGAAGTTATTTTGTGGTTATGGCCGAAGTGACTGCTGCAAACCGTTTCATTTCACTTCCTGATCTTCCCTGGCCACAGACAGCCTACACTGGCCGATTCACTCGGGGCTCAAGCGAGACTACTCTGCGTTGGTCTCGTCGACTATTAGAGGTAAGATGTGATGCATTGATATTAAATTTATATTGTTTAATAACAATCGAAAAAGTTGCTCGTAGCTGCTTTAAACAGTATAATTACAATATTGATGCATCACATCTTACCTATAATAGTAGCTGAGACCAAAGCCGTGTGTATCTGAGATTGCTCCCTTAGGTGATTATTAAGTCTATGTCTGTCTAAACTCGCGTCAACAGGGGGCTCTCTAGAGAGACCGGACCGGGTAACCCGGAAGTGAAACGCGGAAGTGAAACCTGGAAGTGAAACGCAGCTGCCTGCCTAGCCCGTTCGCGCTGCCTAGCAACATAGCATAAACATTGTGAACGCCACGCATACTCTCGGGAACATCTCTCGTTATATTCTAACAGGTTTTTTGGAAGTTATTTTGTGGTTATTATGGCCGAAGTGGCTGCTGCAAACCGTTTCATTTCACTTCCTGATCTGCCCTGGCTACAGACAGACTAACACTGGCCGATTCACTCGGGGTTCAAGCGAGACTACTCTGCGTTGGTCTCGTCGACTATTAGAGGTAAGATGTGATGCATTGATATTAAATTTATACTGTTTAATAACAATCGAAAAAGTTGCTCGTAGCTGCTTTAAATGTGTTATGAACTGAAGCCCATGAAGCATGCTGGGTATTTTCAGTTTGAGTCTATCCTAAATCAGCAACCTGAACCTATCCAGTGTGCTACTGTAGCTAAGCTATCACATCTGCTGCAAAGAGTACGATCCTTATCTACATCTTCCAGTTGAGACATGACCGCCAGCCAAATGCTGCTACAATTTGCCTGTAGCTGGTATATTCATGAACTGTGCTGGACACTTTGGCAGGTACTGTATAATCTGTCATTGTGTTTGGAGTTTATTCTCAAAATAAGTTTAAGTGGTTGATGAGCAGGTCCAGCAGCTATTTATAATCAGTCCAAAATATAGTTTCCTGACCTGAGCTCTTCTATTCTTATTCTTCTATATTCTCAAATACACTACTGCCGCATGCGCTGGGACGCATCATCAGTGATGTTATCTGGGGTCGTTAGGTGTTTCGGGTCTGTCAACATCATACACCCTCGCCCAGTAGACCCAGCCGAGGCCAATTAAGACCCCGACTCGCGTCCCAGAAGCCGCTCATGGATCAGCCTTACTACTCTATCTGCAACGTTGCCCGCGGGAGGGGTAAACGAGAACGCCCAATCCGCTGCAATAGAGCTAGTGCTACGCCGCAGTATTGGCCCTTCGGTGCATGGAGGATCTAGGCTCTGTGGGTTACTCCCGGCCGTGCTCCTCCTTCGTCTCACCAGACCCTCCCGTGGCAAAGGCAATCCAGAGGCTGAGAGAATACCTCAAGGACGCCTCAAGAGGGCCTGTGCGCTGCACGTCATTTACCTGCGTCGAGCACCTCGCTCTAGCCTGGAGGACCTCAGGCCGCGCCGATCTTGCGCAGATTTTCAGGAGGCTAATCCGTAGCGTTTGTGGATTTCTCCCTCACGAGAGAGCCAAGATGGGGTGCTAATCCCATCCCGTATTCTATAATGGCACTAAGGAAAACCTCCACTGCTCTGACAGAAAAAAACGTGAATCCATAGTTGCAAGTGTTCTGTTGTGTAAGAGCCCCCCGGCCCCTCCCCTCACACAGCAATGAATAGATACAATGTAAGACATACAGTACAATGTAACACATACAGTACAATGTAACATAATACAGTACAATTCCACAGCACAAAAGAAACGCTTCTGTCAAGCTTGACAAAAATATTCAACCAGGCTAATTCCACCTGCTGCGACTCAGCTACAACCCTCCTCTCTCCCAGAGGGACTCTACATTACTGTAGTCGTGTGTTTCCAAGCAGTGACAATAACTGTCATTCAGGCATGCACTTCACATCCTTGTTTTTACTGGCATTTCTTAGAAGGAGCAAAAATAGGATTATTTTAAGATGAAACTTAGAGGAGTGATTTGAAAAAAGGCATAGCCAATTTTTGGGGAGCTAATCTAGAAAATTGAACAAAAGCCATAAATAATTCAAGCGAGCTGGGTGGAAAAAAGTCATGTTAATCCATCCTTTGTGTTGGGATGACGAGAGGGACACCGGGAGAGAGACTCTCAAATGGATCAGTCACATCGTCTCATCCCACAGCGCCTCCTCCCTCTCCTCAGCCTCTCCCCTCTCCTGCTATTTCTGTTCCTATTACTTTTCTCTTCATCTTCTCTCTCCCCGTCTGTTTTCTGTTTGCCTTGACTCTCTTCTCCCCACCTCGCTTCCTATCATCTGTGCCCCCTCTCGTGTCTTTCCCCTGCCCTCTCCTGGCTGTGCAGGTGTCATTCTGAGCACGTTCAGCACACAGCCCTTGAAGCAGGAATTAAAGGAGCTTGACTGCGGGTGGAGAGCCAGGTATAGGGGGCATGTAGGGAGCAGGATGGGGAAGGGAGGGGCGCACAACATCAGCCTCCATTCACAGCCCAGTGTGTTCAACCCTGGGAACGCTCTCCCTTGGGGGTGGAGATCGCAGAGTAAAGGACTTTTTCTGTTTGTTTTGTATGCGATTTTTGAATCCGCCATCCGAAAACAAATCGTCAAGCACAGAAACTTTGCACACAGAGTCCGATGCGTTTTATTATTATGTTCGTTGTTCTATTCGCAATACGAATACGTCCTCTCCTGTATCCAGGCAGCTGGCAGCAGGTCTGGGAATGGTTACCATATCATACTGGATACAGGGCTCCATCAATGCTCACCTTCACCTCGCGAAGCCGGCTGTGCTGCGCTGTGGCCGGGTGCTGCAGCACCACTGCCCGGGGAGAGGGAGCAGAGAGGGGCCAGTGAGGTGGAGCGAGCCGCTCAGACTGGACTCCTCTGTCTCTCTCCCCCAAACACAGACACAGACGGGTCAAACAGCTCCCAAAAGGCTTTTGACTGATGCGAAAGAAGGCAGAAAATCAAACTTGTTCGGAAAACTCTAATGACGGACGAAAGTTTCGGAGTCAGTGTGTAAACGTCAGTGACACAACATGAGGTCGTATTTATTTTGAAACGTGCGACAATTTCGGACGAAGAGTACGGACTTGGGGCGCCAAAGCCTTAAGTCGATACAATACTAACACGATACTTGGCCTTCGATAACAATGGGATCACGATACAGCAATTATGCGATAATCGATACATTGCAGGAAATTTCATGTACGATACATTACGATATATGTGTAACTCAAGAGGAAACAATGCCCCTAAAAAGGCAAAAAGCAAGAATGATGTATTTATTCACATAATTGACATGAAACAATGTACAACAAAGTGCATAGTGCACTGCATGCAGTAGTGCCTCTTTACCACACAGTGACTGCAACTTGTCCACGACGCCATGAGTGAAGTTATAAAGGAAGGATACAATATAATGCATCACTAAAATCTTTTCAATCTGAGGAAATTAAGTTTAGAGCTACAAAAAAAAAACATGTGTGAATGCAAAACACATTTCAGGATAAATGTCACGATATGGTATCACGATAATGGTATTACGTATGGTGCTAGTGTATCGATAATGTATTGCAAGAGGATCACGATCGATATATCGATATTTTTGTCCCACCCCTAGCTCTCCCACAGGCCTAGGCTTGTACCTCTATCCTTCATCCCTGTCATCCTGTCTTTTTCTTTATCGGTCCATCTTATCTGTCTTGTTCTTCTTTTTACTTTCTGGTTGAGACGGAAGAACAAGGCAGAGGAAGATATATGTCTTCTCATCAACCACATCAATCAATCCATCTCACACCTCCTCTGAATCCCAATGCCTTCCTCCTCTCTTCTCTTTTTCATGGTATGTCCACTCTGTCGTTCTTTCTCTCTCCCCCTCTCCTTTTCTTCTCCTCCTATATACAGTACGGTATATATATATATATAACAAACAGTGTCCATGTCATGTCATGCTAGCGTCACCAGTCAGATCAGTTTCCATGCTATTGGAAATTGGACACGACTCACCCACTGGGCTACACACACGCACGCGCGCGCGCACACACACACACACACACACACACACACACACACACACACACACACACACACACACACACACACACACACACACACACACACACACACACACACACACACACACACACACACACACACACACACACACACACACACACACACACACACACCTGCAGACAGAGTAGAGACAGCCAACATGTTCCATTGTCAATGCTGCAAAGAAAATCACCCCATAAACAAAGCAGGTACTATGGTTTATGGAAATGCTGTATGAAAATGTGCGGGGCTGTATGAAAATGTGTGAATGCACTAAAATAATTTTTCTGATGGATGGCAATTTTTAATCCCTTCCACACACCTCCCTCAACTGTCTCAAATCCTCTGGGCTGAAATCCTCTTGGAAGAAAAGAACGCTGGTGTAAAATCAGGCTTTGCCTTCACAGTGAATAAACCAGCAGCATGCTAACTTCAACAACACACAGTGCATATCAATATCAATATCAATATCAGTAACATATCAATATCAACAAATGGAGTCAATGGAAGTGAATGGTAACAAATAACAACTGCAGACAGTGAAAGCAAAAACAAAACTGGTCAGTTTGTACATGTATGTGTACGTGTGTGTGTGTGTGTATGTGTGTGTGTGTGTGTGTGTGTGTGTGTGTGTGTGTGTGTGTGTGTGTGTGCGTGTGCGTGTGCGTGTGTATGTGTAAGTGTACATGGGTGTGAGTATACTTACAGTCAGGTTTCGTCCCACAGCTGAGAGAGGCAGCGTTAACATCCAGACACAGAGCACGCTCCACCGTACTACTGCTGCAGCTGCTGCCTCACTGTCCTATATGAGACGCGTGTGCGCACGCACACACACGCGCGCACACACACACACACACACACACACACACACACACACCGCCTCGCTCGCTACCTAGCACACGTACACAGCAATGGGCAATCAGCTGTGAGCTTCTCGCATACCCCACAGCCACTCACACACCCTCCCACATCTGCAGACCTACTCTCTCTCTCTCTCTCTCTCTCTCTCCCTCTCTCACTGTATATCTCTCTACCACACAGCTGTGATGCACTGGAGAAGGCTAGAGATGCTCAGTGTAGACAGACTCATCCGTTGTGAAAGTTAGTAAGTGCACAACCAGGCACTCGCTACCAGCTGCTGTCCTGCAGATGTTGGGCCAGTGCAGGAGAGCTGGCTGCAGCTTGTCCACATTCACCATTCCTTTCAACTGGACATGAGGTGTCTTTTATTGCTTTTAGAAAATGACATTTGCGCTTCATTGAACACTATAAGAGGCAGTGATGGAGAGAAGCAGCAAGCAGGAGAGAGGTAGCAAGAGAAGGACAGATGGCCAAGACAGACATAGTATAGATGTAGTAGTATGTATGTATAGTATAGAGCTTTAGTCCTCCAGAGGGCCAATTTAGTCTAGATACTACATGTAAATTCCCGCCCCCATCTTATCTTCACCTTCCCTCTACTTCGTGCTTCATTATTTCAATGTGGTAATTTTTCAAGGGACATGGACCAGAGTAAACTATGAGCCATTACAAAATTGCAAAACATCCTGTCACCACAAAATTGAAAATTACTTGATTTATCCTTTATTATATTATTATAAAAGGGAGCATGGGCAATGTTTCTCTGTTCTCTCTCTGTTCTCTGTTTCCATTTTTGTCCCACTGATGATGTCATCAGTGATGTCATCAATGATGTCATACCATCACTGATGGTGTCAGTCAGGGAGAGAGACTGAGGGAGAGGCAGGAGAGAGAGAGACTGAGGCAGAGGGAGAGAGAGGAGAGAGAGAGAGAGAGTGGGGAGAGACTGAGGGAGAGAGAGGGGGAGAGAGACTGAGGGAGAGAGAGAGGGCGACATTGCGCGCGTGCCAATAGGGCAGGCGAGGCCACGCAGCAGCCGAGCTGCGTATGCGAGCTGCTTTTATCCTTCCTCTCATTCTCGAAAGACTCAATTTGCATATTCTCTTCCTGCAGCTGTCTGGACAAGTTGGAAAAGCGACAGAGCGGCAAGTATGAAAAGGCAATTTCACGATGGTGACTGCAATCCCTGTACACAGTGTTACTGTCGCCCCCCCTTCTCACATGGATATCATCATATTTACTTCTATTTGCTATGGCTGATTTATCCTTTGAGGTGTTGGTTTGCTTGTGTGTAATGAAAACGGCTCCTTTTTGTTCATACAGGGTTGCCGTAGGCCTACTTAAAATGGTCGAACGATCTCGGATTCCTCACGCATACAACCGAGTGGAGCTGGCCCAGTGTCAAGAACGCACGACTGGAGACCACGTCAGCTAAAGCTACTGTATGTCTGAGTGAGTAGCCTACTTGCATGTCAATGGATAAATCAGCTTTTCCATTCTTTCAGTGTTTATTACTTCATGTTACAATTACCGGCATAGTAGTGGAAACCCCTAGACAACGAACGATGCCAAGTTAAATTGCTAGGTTAACTTGTAACAGGTTGGCTCATGTGGCCTAGTGCGAATTGTAACAACAGCACAGCGGGTGCATGTTTAAACAGACATGTCATGTTCTAGGCAGGACTTGGGAGCGGATACAGAAAGAAGCTGCAGGAGTGGATGGATAAAAAAGCGGATGGCACAGAGATGAGGAAGCTCACACAAAGGGGAGCACACCTATCTCATCCTTCTTCTCCAATGCCGTTCTGATCCCTTTGCCTTCACTAAGCAGAGGGTGAGTGCCAGGGGCCAGGGCAGAGTGGGGACATGACAAGCAGGGAGGTGCCACTCTGCTGCTTCCTGGCCCCCGGCGGCTCTGCTGAGACACGACAAATCTCCGTGGAGGCTCAGTGAGGAGGGAGGGAGGTGTGCAGGCAGGGTCCAAAATTCACACCCGCCAAGTGCCAAATGCGGACATTTGTGGTTTGGCGGATAAAAAAAAAAAGGATCCCGCCAGCTGGCCGATAAATAATTTGGAATAAGGGCATAGTTTTTTATGTGCTTAGACCGGCTGAGATTAATGTGACCCTCGCTGCCGTGACATGAGCGATTCATCAAAACATGAAGAAGAAGAGAAACAGGAAGAGAAACGTCATGGAGGTCACCGTTACTCCCGATAATAATAATAATAATAATAATGCATGATGCAGTTTGATGGCCGGTAAAACATATTTTTGGCCCGGTACATTTTCTCAGGTTACCTGCATGTGTGTGCGTGCATGTGTGTGCGCGCGTGTGTGTGTGTGTGTGTGTGTGTGTGTGTGTGTGTGTTTTTATTAGGTTACCATTACAGTGAGTTGGAATGCAGTGCATGTCCCTTTCATGTGTGCTGCTGTCATATTGAGCATGTCTGTCAGTCAGCAGGTTTGATGTGTTGAGTTGCTGAGTTAAGATCCAACACAACACAGAACACAGCTCATCCTGCCAGCGCACGACTAACCCTGCTCGCTCTCTCAGGCTCTCTCTAGCAGAACAAGATGGCTAAATGGCTTTGTGATGCCTCAGCGCACTCAATAATGAAGCATGTTTTCCCCCAGCCAAAGGAAATTCTGCTTTTTTCGGTTTTAAAATGACATACTGTAACTAAGACCCATGAGTGTGTGTGTGTGTGTGTGTGTGTGTGTGTGTGTGTGTGTGTGTGTGTGTGTGTGTACTTGTGCTTGGGCGCATTCATGTGCATTTAATCAACATGTGTGTGTGGCACGTTAGACTACAGGTTCCTAGTCTGAAGTCATTCTTGTGCTTCATACACACCAAGATCTCCCACCACTGTGCTTAACACGTGAGGAAATACATGTTTCCACACACGCACACATACAAACCTTATATTATAACATATACGTATGAGAATGTGTCACACACACACACACACACACACAGAAACACACACAAATACACACACACACACACACACACACACACACACACTTGAGAAATAAACAAACAAATCCATACGATGCCTTCAGCCTTGCTTGCCTCTTCTGTGTTGGCATCCGTGCACGGCAGAAGCCTGGAGTGTATGCCATCTGTCTGCTCATTAGTCACAGCACATCACAGATCACACACACACATGCACGCATGCACACACACACACAGGCACACGCACGCACAGCGTAGCACCACTGAAACACACAGGTCACATAACATCTCAACCGTACACACACAGCGTGACATGAGTGAGATCCGCGCTGACACAAGCTCCTCTACAAGGCTCTCCTCTCCCATCACTCCACCGCTACAGCGTTCTAAAGTGGAAGCAACGCCAAGAGCACAGACCTTTTAGCATTGACAGCAGGATCGGTCCAGCGAGCAGGAAGACAGATGAACAGGGAGAAAGGAGGAGATAGATAGATAGATAGATATACAGACAGACAGACAGACAGACAAAAAGACAGATTCTATTTAGTTTCATATCCTAAGTGTTCAGATCGATTTTTTTACGCATTAAATCTGAGCTTGTGACATTTGCCACCAGGGGTAGGCTGTGAATGAATACAATTACAGGGATCAGCAAACTCTGTCCCGGCAGGGGAAAGAGCGTCTCGCCACAGGCAGCTTGGCACACACACAGCGCTCCTCCTGAATCCTACCTCTCTTCCGCTTATGCTCTCTCCCTCTTCTCCCCCCACTTTCATCTGTTCTTCTCCCCTCTTGTTTTCCCTCCTCCTCTTCTAACCTAGCTGTAATACTCTTTCTTCTCCATCCTATCATCTGTCTTTTTTATCCATCTGGTGTCTCGGTTTACTGGCTCTCAGAACTGCAGGGGCATCAACAAGTTGGCATCACCGCATGTGTGTGTGTGTGTCTCTCTCTGTGTGTGTGTGTGTGTGTGTGTGTGTGTGTGTGTGTGTGTGTGTGTGTGTGTGTGTGCGTGTGTGTGCGTGTGTGTGTGTTTGGCAATGCCCTCTATGTGTTAATCGAGCCCACTCAGCATATTGCTGCTCTGGTTGTTACATGGTTATTACACCATAGGTCCCGCCCACTTTCACCAATGTTGACTAAACTTCTTATTTTGACTAGTACAGCCTCCCTGAAATGCATACCAAATTTGACACAATTTCATCATCATATCGTTTTTGGCATTTGTATCACCCCCTACTGTTCAATTATAAAACAGCTATGCAGACATGGTCACTGATGATATCTGAACATCTTAAAGTTTCGTGATGATTGGATAAATAGGTCATGACAATTTAGCTGACAGGCCACGCCCTCTCACAAATGTAAAAATGCATATCTTTAAAACGACAGTAGATATCAACAACCTTTTATCAAATTTTAATGAGGCAGGTCTGTCGATGTTGCCTAAAAAATTTGATGATGATCGGTCAAACGCTGTAGATGTTAAAGATGTGTTTTTCAAAACTTTCAAAATATCTAAAGAACTTTCCAGTTGGACCTTGAGGGTCCTTGAGGTAAATCTGTTGAGCAAGGGCAGCTGAACAGGTTGAACCACGTTTCGTGAAAATCTGACTAATGGGGTGGAAGTTATGGTCTTTCAAAATCTGAAAGTTTAACCTTTAACTACAGCACTCCCATCAGCCCAATTGGAGAAATATTTCTGGAGTAGGGATGTGGATTGTAGATACCACGGTTTGAAAAAGTCACGGTTCCGAAACCGCTATTTTCTGTCATACCATTGTGAAAGTATCAGCTGTTTTGGCATTGCTGCGTTGCACTGCAGCACCTTAGCCACAGCTGACTAGAGATAACAGCAGCCCCAACGAGACATACTGGACACATTTTGTCCAATAACCATTTTATTTTTATTTTTTTAACAGATTTTACAATAGCAAATTAGAGGTGCACAATACCGTGAAACCGTGGTATATTTGCCTAAGGTTATCATAGCCTCAAAATCTCATACCGGCACATCCCAATTCTGGTGCTAGTACTGGTTACCAATAGAGTGCCAAAGTCTCTTCCGGGTTAGGCATACGAACCAACCAAGGGATTTCATCCGCCATTCATTTTCCATCTATACATTTAGTAAAAAAAACTTATAGAAATTGTTTTACTTGGTCAAACCAAGCGATTCAGCTACAGTATATTTAGAATCAGGAGAAAACATATAGGTGGGAGACTAGTGGATCCACGCGCAGACACCTGACGGGCTTGACACACTTGATACTTGGTAAACAGGTAACAGGCAAACTTGCAGGCAAGAGGAAAGACTAGATGTAGACTGTTGCTGAAACTTAGGGTGTATTCACACCTGTAGGTCGTTTGCTTTGTTCCGATTCAGGTACTTAATTGATACAATTGTTGCATTTGTGCCTTGGTTCGTTTGTGTTCACACAGCCACAAATGAAACGGTCCAAATAGTATTGTCAATCTTCCTGGATTGGCCAGCAGACACGCTGATAGGCTAATAGCCTCTCGGGATGGACAAAATAATTCCCAGAGATTTTCCTATATGATTATAAAAATGCGTTTTGTTAGACCTACATTTTAGGCTATGTCGGGCGTCCGCCGTGCGAGGAGAGAGAGAGAGAGAGAAAGAAAGAAAGAAAGAAAGAAAGAAAGAAAGAAAGAAAGAAAGAAAGAGGGAGGGATCGGGAGAGAGAGAGAGGGAGAAAGTTATTTATTTATTTATTAATGTATGCTATGTAGCCTATGTAAGCCTATGTATTTATTTAGCCTATTTAGGCTATTGGGAATTTGGAGATAGAAGATCAAAGACCCTCGCAAATTCTGCTATTAGGCTACTATCACGGAGATGAGGATTAGCCGAGACATAGGCTATATGAACACCTGTCCTGTCAGGAATAAAATATTAATAAATAATTTAATAATAACGGACATTTCGAGGAAGACATGCAATCAGTCTGATTGTCTGATTGAACCAGACAATCTTATCACAAAGAAGGCTGGCTCTGATTACCACGATTTGTTTTCATTTATTGAATGGAGACCAGAGAGAGCGAGAGAGAGGGAGAGAGAGGGCGGTGTGCTGCGCAGCACACCGCACGCAAAATCCGTAGAGATTCAACACATTAACGTTGCTTCCCATGGTCCGAGGTAAGTTGATTGAGTTCAAACTGCTGATGTGATGATCCAAAAATCCCCCAAAGTTTATCGATGCAAGTCACAAGTCGCCAAAACAGGATCTGAAAGATGTTGTTTTTAAACGATAAAAATGTTCGTTCTTCAGGCCATTACGCACAGCGCAGCTGACTACGGCAGCTGGTTTATCCAAAAATGCGCACCGTTTACTGCTGTTGTGGCGGATCGAGGTCGGCTCACGTTCTCACCACAAACGAACCGCACCAGAGTTCGTTTGGAAGCGGACCGAGACCACCCTTTCTTGGCGATCTCGGTCCGCTTGTTTTGTCCCGCATCCGAGTGCGATTGCTGTGTTCACACTCCCCCAAACGAACCGCACCAAGGGGGAAAATGCTCTCCGTTTCGGAACAACTGCTCCAAACGAGATAGGTGTGAATACACCCTTATAGTCTTCGAGAGTGACATCCCATTCCAGTGTGACATCATCAGTGACATTATAAGTCAGGTGTGTGACATCATCAATAATGACATCTATCAACCACGGGGAATGTTGCACTCAGAAGACAAAGCCATAAGGGACTGTTGCAGCTCAACAGGGACAGGAGTCTGTTGCAGCTCAACAGGAACAGGAGGAGTCTGTTGCAGCTCAACAGGAACAAGAGTCTGTTGCAGCTCAACAGGAACAGGAGGAGTCTGTTGCAGCTCAACAGGAACAAGAGTCTGTTGCAGCTCAACAGGGACAGGAGTCTGTTGCAGCTTATAAGGATTGTGCAATGCGCCTATTTCACATCCCACCTCAAGCAGCCATTTTGTGTAAAAAATGCAGGAAGTAACACAATATAAAAATGTAAAACCCCATATTCTGTTGATATAAATTGTATACAATATATATCAACAGAGGGGGACTGAGGGGTTTTACATTTTTGACACAAAATGGCTTCTTGAGGTGGGATGTGAAATAGGCGCATAGGAAAGGGAGGATGCAGTGACACGGCTGCGGGCAAAGGAGACTCGGGGAATCTTCACAGCAACACTGCTTTGTATAGTCGCTGTCTCAGAAATGTAGGAGCTTGGTTCATTACCAACCAAATTGGCTAGTAACTTTACAATCGTATCCGCCAAAGTACATTTTTACCCGCATTTGGCGGGTTCTTGTTGTATGCCCTGATTACAATACAGGTTGTAGAAACTTCACCGACAGACATTTCTTTCTATGAAGGTCCAAGGCCGGAAAGACCGGATTGGTTGGGAGGCTTCAGTTTGTATGAGTTGAAGTAGGAGGCCACTTGGTCAGGCAATTCTGTCAGAACACTCTGGGCGAGAGCCACGCTGTTGCCCTGGAATGTTCTGAAAGGCACAAACTGAACGATGTCTCGCGAGGCAACATCGCCATACGGTGAGCGCAGTGGATGGTCATCGCTGTCAAGGAACTCCATGGCGTCGAAGTCCGCCCCGCCCACGCCGACTATGATTATGGACATGGGTAGACGGGAGGCCTCCACGATAGCAGCGCATGTCTGGTCAATGTCTGTGATCACTCCATCTGTGATCATGAGCAGGACATAGTATTGCGAGGCCATATTCTGCTGAAGAGCTTGCTTGGCGAAGCAGGCTACATGGTTAATGATGGGGGCGAAGTTGGTGGGACCATAGAGCTGCACCTGGGGTAGGCACTTTCGGTACGCAGCCACCACCCCCTCTATACCTGCACAGAATGGATTTGCTGCATTGAAATTGATAGGAAACTCATGGGAAACCTCCCAAGTGGGAGGGATCTGAGCTCCAAAACCAAAGGTAGGAAACATCTTGTTAGTGTCATAGTCCTGGATGACGCTGCCCACTGCCCAGATGGCTGCCTGGTATTCATTGCCCTCAGGGCCGATGTAGTGGAGGGACCGAGGGGATGAAGGATCCCCGTTGGAGCCTGTGAAGTCAATGGCGATAGTGAAGTTGAGCTGACAGCCCCCCATGATGTAATCCAGGAAGGTATACTCTTTCTCCACCCGGCACTGCCGAATGCAAACGACCCCAGAGTTTTTGTAGCCTCTGTCCTTCCTTAACTTTTTTGGGTTGATGCACTGAAATTCAGCCGGGGCCATGTGTGTTCCCATCTGCATCTCTATGAGTGTGGTCTTAAAGCTCCCAATAAGGTCATGGGAGCCATTGCTATGATGGTCATAACAGTCAACCTTTATAGGTCTCTCCACGTCTCCTCCGCAGAGAGAGCGCAGGGGGATCTTGAAGGGTCTCCATAATGGGTTCAGGTTGTTCTTCACCACCTCTGTCCTGTGGGACAGCTGCCATCCCGTTTCTGTCTGCTTGTAAAATTCCAGGAAGGGGTCAGTCCACCACAAATACTTCTTGTCCAGTTTCCGGGCCAACACCTCAAAGTTTGCCACCCTGGTGTCTGTTATCTCTTCAGCACAGATTGTGATGGTTCCATGTCCTGCGGGTCTCTTGTCCTTCAGCAACAGAGATTGAGTCATCTGCTTACTGGACACAATCTGGCCCAAGGTACATTCCAGCTCCCCCAGAAAATCATCATCACCCAGGTCGTAGGTGGTGTTGTCAATGTCATACACGCAGAACTTCAGCCTCTGCACCGTCTCGAAATGATAGTCGAGGACAAACCTCTTGGCAAACTTTGGGTTCAGGCAATTCAGGATCTTCTCTGTGCGGCCAAACTCATACCACCTAGAGTGTGAGCTGTTAAAGTACAAGGCACACAGAGGGTCTGACTTAGAGAAGACGTCCATGTCCAGGAGGTTTTTACAGGAGATGGTGAGCTCCACTTTGGTGACCCACTGAGCGGCCCCACCCAGCACTGGTGCAGTTGATGTCATAGTTCTAGATGGCTCAACCTTTCAGATCGTGCTGTTGGGTGGGAGACGATACTTGCTAACAGACAAACTTGCAGGCAAGAGGAAAGACTAGATGTAGACTGTTGCTGAAACTGATCGATCTGGGAAGCTGGTAGAGCGCTTCCTTATAGTCTTTGACAGTAACATCACATTCCAGTGTGACAACATCAGTGACAGTCAGGTATGACATCAACAATGATGACATCTTCACTGTGGCATCATCACTGTGCTGACATCATCTATCATCGGTGACATCATCTATGCCATTTGTTGTACATACAACGTAATCCTTTTTAAGTAAAGTGATATAAGCATTTTACAAACTAGGAACCGCTTCGCGGCCTCGCCCATCCTGCAGCTCATTGAGCTGCCCCTGCAGCTCGCCAAGCTGGCCCTGCAGCTCGCATTCGCAGCTCAGCCGCTACGCGGCCTTGGCCGCAACTCGGCTGCTGTGTGGCCAATGAGACCAGCATTACTGATGTCATAAATGTCAGATTTATGATATCACTGATGATGTCATCAGTGGGATTTATGACATCACTGATGATGTCACAGTGGGATCAGGGATTTATGACATCAATGATGATGTCACAGTGGGATTTATGACAACACTGATGATGTCACAGTGGGACATAACTGATGATGTCACAGTGGGACATCACTGATGATGTCACAGTGGGATTTATGACATCATTGATGATGTCACAGTGGGATTTATCATAGACATATATAAAGGCTAGATGGCTTAAGGCGGAGTCACCAGCGTCGTTGAAGCGCCGCCATCTTGCTACGGCAGGCTTTCTGGTACGTTCTATGGTAGCTGTTGGAGGGTGCACAGACAAAAATACTCATAACTCGCTGAAATCTTGACGGATTTACAAACGGTTTGGTTTATTACAAGCATATTCCGTTCCCGAGATACGGCAACAACAAAAAAAAAACACTAAAAACACTATTTTTTTGATGGGCTCCAAATTACACCAAAATTAAACCGAAGCATCTATGCCATGAGAGGGATTCAGGCACAAAGTTTCATGCAGTTTCATCCATTTCCC
The DNA here is from genome assembly GCF_964638095.1 of Poromitra crassiceps. Taxonomy (NCBI): domain Eukaryota; kingdom Metazoa; phylum Chordata; class Actinopteri; order Beryciformes; family Melamphaidae; genus Poromitra; species Poromitra crassiceps. The sequence goes on along the minus strand of NC_139631.1, from coordinate 25,446,333 downwards.
TAGGAGTTATGATCATCTGATGTGATAATACTAACCCAACAACAGATGCTCATAGCTCCTAGCAAAATGGATGAAACTGCATGAAACTAGGTGCGTGAATTCATCTCATGATGCTGATGCTTCGGTCTAAGTTTGGTGTAATTTGGAGCCAAAAATAATAATAAAATGTTAGCGTTTTTTTAACCCATAGATATATATAAAGCTGTGGTGCCGTAGCAAGATGGCCACCATGCGACGACGTCGCTCTCCATTGACCGGCAGCGCGGGTAAGCCATCTAGCCTTTATATATGTCTATGGGATTTATGACATGATGGACAATGTCACAGTGGGATTTATGACATCATGGATGATGTCACAGTGGGATTTATGACATCATGGATGATGTCACAGTGGGACAATCACAGTGGGACAGACAGAGCCCGAGCTTGGGACAGACAGAGCCCGAGCTTGGGACGGCCTCGCCCGTCCTGCAGCTCGCTGAGCGCCCTGCAGCTCGCATTCGCAGCTCAGCCACTGTGCGGCCTTGGCCGCAACTCGGCTGCTGTGTGGCCAATGAGACCAGCATCACCGATGATGTCATAAATGTCAGGTTTATGACATCACTGATGATGTCATCAGTGGGATTTATGACATCACTGATGATGTCACAGTGGGATTTATGACATCATCGATGATGTCACAGTGGGATTTCTGACGTCACGGATGATGTCACAGTGGGACAATCACAGTGGGACAGACAGAGCCAGAGCTTGGGACAGACAGAGCCCGAGCTCCCATTTATGTTGGTGATGTAAATGGGAAAATGAATGGCGAATGAAATCCCTTGGTTCGTATGGCTAACCCGGAAGAGGGTGTGACTTTGGCACTCAATATGTCATTGGGCCAAATTTGATGTCTCTGCGATGTACCAACTCATGAGAATTTGCACCAAGCGGACACCTCGCTAAGCGTTCCAGACTGACTGACTCACCTGTAAATGATGACCACGGGCACCGTGGTAACAATGAGCTACTGTAACTGGTGATGCATGAACTCATTCAAGTTCTGTGCATTTGTGTGGCAAGATGATGATTGCCAGTGGAGGTGAGGAAAGCACAGCGTGACGTGGAATTGGTCCATTCTTTGGATCAAATCTGTGTGTGATTGTACTGTAACGTTAGCGGCAGAAAGGCCTTGAGAGCCATGTACTAAGCTTGAGACTGTCATTAATCAGAGACCAGCGGGAGCAAGATAATGTCGAAAAGTCAGAGTAACAAAAGAGAAATGAGCAACAAAAGAGGTGATTCAAAGAGCAGAAAAACGACGTAAAAACAACCAAAGTATCAGAGCGAGGGGAGAAGACAGAGGACAACACAGGATAGAACAAAAGTACTGTATATCCAAGGGAGAAATTAAACATTTAAGAAACAAAAGAAACAGAACAGAAGTGATGTAGTGATGGGTAGAGGGGAGATGAGAGAGTGTGAGGGGGATAAATGGATTGGAGTGATGCACAAAGGGCATTGTCTAAAGCTGTGATAGTGGAGCAGGGGGAGGCAGGCCAGGGGCCGGTTGCACCAACTGGTCTTAACTATGCCTGGTCGTAACTCCTACGTCGGTCTTAGTTAAGACCATGGACTTACGCTTGTTGCACCAACACGGCTTACTCTGGTCTTAACTACGCTGGTCATAGCAATGCGCGTTCATGTGAATTGTCGGGGAATGCCCTCTGATTGGCCCACATGTGCCTCGCGCCGTCACCCACTACTGTATGTGCGTCACTACACCCTCCCTCCTCCCACCCCCCTCCTCCTGTGGAAGCCCCGGGGGAAAATGGCGGCGCCCATTAGTGTCAGGGAGTCTGAATGAAATTGAATGTAACGTCCCCAATTCTATGTATTAAATTCTAAAAGAATTAACGCCAACATTTGGGAAGGCTAAGCCACACAAGTAGTTAGTTATAATCTAACGTCGTGCTTTCAAAGACGGCGAACTGGCGATGTTACGACGATGACGGTCAAAAAGGTCTCCGCGGAGATCTCTGTTACAGGCAGGCTCTACCATAGACATATATAAGGCTAGATGGCTTAAGGCGGAGTCACCAGCGTCGTTGAAGCGCCGCCATCTTGCTACGGCAGGCTTTCTGGTACGTTCTCTGGTAGCTGTTGGAGGGTGCACAGACAAAAATACTCATAACTTGCTGAAATCTTGACGGATTTACAAACGGTTTGGTTTATTACAAGCATATTCCGTTCCCGAGATATGGCAACAACAAAACAAAAAACACAAAAAACACTATATTTTTGATGGGCTCCAAATTACACCAAAATTATACCGAAGCATCTATGCCATGAGAGGGATTCAGGCACAAAGTTCCATGCAGTTTCATCCATTTCCCTAGGAGTTATGATCATCTGATGTGATAATACTAACCCAACAACAGATGCTCATAGCTCCTAGCAAAATGGATGAAACTGCATGAAACTAGGTGCGTGAATTCATCTCATGATGATGATGCTTCAGTTTAAGTTTGGTGTAATTTGGAGCCAAAAATAATAATAAAATGTTAGCGTTTTTTTAACCCATAGATATATATAAAGCTGTGGTGCCGTAGCAAGATGGCCACCATGCGACGACGTCGCTCTCCATTGACCGGCAGCGCGGGTAAGCCATCTAGCCTTATATATGTCTATGGGCTCTACGCCTCCTCCTGACGAGGCGTAGGAGTTACGCCTGGTCTTAGTGAAAATAAGGCTTAAGTCGTCTTGGTGCAACCGGCGTAGCTGTAGGTCGTAAAGTTACGACCAACTTAGCTTAAGACCAGTGTAAGACCAGTTGGTGCAACCGGCCCCAGGTCCATTGGGTGCCACTGCCAACAGAGGAGGCGCACACACACACACACACACACACACACGCACACACACACACACACACACACACACACAGTCACACACACAGTCACACACACACACACACACACACACACACACACACACACACACACACACACACACACACACACACACACACACACACACACACACACACACACACACACACACACACACACACACACACACAGAGCCAGGCCAGACACACACCCCCACTGAGACAATCACTGTTGCCCCCAGATCTATCTCACACTACTCTGTTTGCCTCTCTCCACGTCTCTGTCTCAGGTCAGGTGTCCAAGCCTCTGTCTCCCCTCTGTCTCCTGTCTCTGGAGCCGTCACTATCCTTGGACAGCTTCTGTTTCAGCCCGTTTGCCAAGTTGTATCGAGTCCCTCAAAAGCAAAGACAAACTCCAGGTAATCGACCGTCTGCCTTAGAGGGACAGAGATGAGGTGTGGTGGATCTGAACCTTTGTATTGTTCCTCCCTTTCAATCTCTCTTTCTCATTTGAGATCATGTTACTGAATACAGTATACTGTACACTGTACACTGAAGGTGCAAAATATGAACGATACGCTGAAAGAAATAACATCCCCTCATTTGCTGCCTTTATTTCTCTGGCCCAGAGTCTCTCTCTATCTCACACACACACACACACACACACACACACACACACACACACACACACACACACACACACACACACACACACACACACACACGCGTGAAAAACACCTACCACATAGGCTACTGTATACTCATAGGCAAAGTTTGAACTTTAAGGTTGGGGGTGCAGATAAAAATCTAGAGGAAAATTAATAATGAACTAATATGCCCAATGAGAGGGGGTTCCAAGGCCAGCCTCGTTGGAGCATAATACTCCTAAGTGGCAGTGTTGATTAGAGCCCCAGCACTGGACCCATAGGTGTTCCAGTCCCCTGGCTCTAATCAATGTCTTGCTTGCACCTGTTTTATTTCCTGCCTTTAGACACAAAATGGCTGATTTGGGTGGCATGTGAACTAGGCTAATTAATGCAACAAATATGCATTGGTTCACAAAAAAAAGGGATTTCTCTCTCATAGCAAATATATAAATCGAATAAAATTTTGTAGTTCAGAAACATATTTTCTCTTATTCCAGAAATCATCGTTCAACCCAAAGATTGAGAGACCCTCTGCTTTAGATTAGCTGTAGCTTCAGTAGACCATGCTGCATGTAATGAACAGCACAGATCAAATAACACTTTGACTTAAGTCATTTTGTGATGAAGTGCAGTCATTTAGTTTTTTGGTGAACCCACTTCCCCTCAACGTGCCTCTGGGGTGAACTTCCTGCTTTCAGTTGTGAGTTATACATGTAAGCAGAGCGAAGAGCCGGAACAGTGACAACATAATGAGTTTTTCCTTTCAGTCACCCCTCAGTCAAAACAAACGTCTTGTGGCTGCACTGCATTCTGCTTTATTGAGGCTATGTGTATGGATCATTCTGCTTTATTGAGGCTATGTGTATGGAGCATTCTGCTTTATTGAGGCTATGTGTATGGACGGAGCAATTGGTATGTCTTCCATGATAGATTTCTTCTTGTATGACTGAGGGTAGGAGGCAGCACTTGATGTTTTGTTTCTGAGTGACTGACACCAAAAGTTGACATTTACCATTGATGTTTTAGAAGTATTATTATCTAAAATTGAGATAATTGAACATTCTACTGTACTATTAAATTCCATTGGGCTGCACTGGAAAATCATGCACGGTGGGTCACATCTTCTACGTTTGCAAATTATCCACAGGAATCAGAACAACACACCACACACACACACACAAGTAGGCATCGTGCCATCATTGATGATGTCATAAATCACTGATGATGTCATCAGTGATGTCATAAGATGCAAAGTTGTGACATCATCAGTGATCATCAGTGATGTCAAAAGATCAGGTGAGCCCGCGCAGCAGCCGAGCAGCATGCGAGCTGGAGGGCCAGCTCAATGAGCTGCAAGGCGGGCGAGCCTACGAATCAAGTGCGCGTACCACGCGAGATGCCTAGTATATAAAGATTGATTGATTGATTGATTGATTGATTGATTTTTACTGTGTTCAAGTGTTTTAGGCTTAGGCTAGGCTTTCCCTCAAACTAATCAAGTATCCACCGGGCTAGTTCCCACTTCCCACTTCCCACACACCATGTGTCATCATAGCTGCCTACACTGGAAGGCAGCCCACACTTGAGACCTGAGCCATTGTAGTAGCTAAGTTTTACCCAGCGATTCATCCACTATCATACACAACACACACACACACACACACACACACACACACACACACACACACACACACACACACACACACACACAGCCACAGGGTTTCATTATAACCAGCAAGAGCTTAACCCCCCCGCACCCGTGAATTTACTCAATTAAAAAAGAAAGTCACTATGAGTCCTACAAGAGCCTTCCTCATGAATGCTGTCCTTGCCACTGGTCCTAAGAGAACAATGGAGAGGCTGTTTCTCATCTCCTGGAACAAAACACTCCCTGGCCTGCACACTATCACATCACTGTGGCTTTGCAGAGACAATAGAAGAACTACAGTCTAGAGCTGCACAATTAATCATCATATATAATCCCACAGTGTCCTGTTGTGCGAACAAAAGTGAAACTTCAAATCCCACAGTTTGCTCCAAACTTGCATGTGGTATTAACGGTAATGTTTTAACAGTAATTGGAGAAATGTCAAACTATGAAACATAGTCTAATTAAAAAAAATCCAGCACCCAGTTTACATAGCCTGCTACAAAGTAAGGAGTTGAGCACGTTATCTTTGATTTTCTATAAACTATGAAACATTCAAATAGAGTTAGCAGGAGCATTGGCATTTTCTATTGAAATACAAAAACAACAACAACAACAACAACCAATGACAACAACAACCACCAACGTCACAAGTAAATTGTCAACCTGTGAGAAACACTGGATTTCTTTTTGCAGTTGGCAACAGAAAATGTAATTTAATTTATATTTAATTGCAATTATATTAATCCAACTTCTGATTGCAATTACAATATCAAGGGAGTGAATCTTTATTTTGTAATGGTGCAGCCCTATTAGTCTATGGTTTAAGGAAGATAAATTACTGGTGCAGTCAAGTTAGAGCGGCCATTCATCCAGATGGTCATACTTTTACCCACCCACCGTATGACATTGGGTATTCATACAGTGTGTAGAAGAATTACAGTAAACACTCCTCTGTGTACGTACGCGTACACACACACTCACACTCACACTCTCACACACACACACACACACACACACACACACACACACACACACACACACACACACACACACACACACACACACGCCTCTAGAACACTGTACTTATATTAATGAATCATCCATGAGCACAGTCCTGAGCCAGCAGTAAAAGCCATTTAGCCTTGGACTAACTCTTGGTTTCAATGAATAGGATTAAACCTGAAGAAATTGCATTAATGTCCAATTTACAGGCACTGAATTCTGCCCGTGTTTGTGTGTGTGTGTGTGTGTGTGTGTGTGTGTGTGTGTGTGTGTGTGTGTGTGTGTGTGTGTGTGTGTGTGTGTGTGTGTGTGTGTGTGTGTGAATGCACACCACTAAGATGAAATATGAGATGTGTGGCTCCTGCATTACATTACTGGCTTTCCTTGTGAAGCTAAGCAGGTCTGGCCTAGGATACTTCTTGGATGGCAGACTGGGGCTGGAAGTGGTGTTGGAGGACCAGTAGGAGGTGCTTTTCCCCTCTGGTCCGATGAATAATCTGATCTGATGAATAATCTCCCCAATGCCCCAGCGCAGAGACACGGACTCTGTCCTGTGAGTGAGCACCGTCCTTCGGATGAGACGTTAAACCGAGGTCCTGACTCTCTGTGGTCATTAAAGTCGAGCTGAACCCAAAAATGACTTTTCTTTTATTTTAGTTCAAATACCTGGTTATGCAGTGCACCTATTTAATAATGTATGCAAACAAAATCACAACAATCTAATTTCTTTAGTTTTTCACACTTTTTCACATCAAAAGTTAATTTTTCAAGATTTCATTGATAACAGTAATGTACAGTTTGCTGACATCACCTAGTACTATCAAATTTCTACCCCATTTCAACCAATCATATCACGACATGCAGCTGTCAATCAAATCTTCATTTCAGGATAATTTTTTCTTCCAAATGAAGTCGAAAATGGCGCCTAGTGCCTGTCATCTGGCAGAATTCCTATCCCATAAACTAACTACTAACTTGGCCAATTGTTAGAAACATGAACAAAAAACAAAAACTATAATCTCTAAGAATGCAAAGAAATGTAACTGGCTCGTTAAAACACGCATTCCAGGGATATCGTATCGTTACAGCAGCGATAATGGCGCGCGCATCCGAGAGCTTGGTTGTCAGGGGTTGCACTTCGGAGATTCCAGGCCGACGTGCTGCACTCTCCGCTCGGCAACACGAAGGCAGTGTGGGTCGCTGAGCTCCACTCAGCCACTAACCTCCCATCAAAAGGCTCTTCCCGAGGGGAGCGCCACAACACACTGAATCCCACTCGATTTGGAGGCGGAACACGCCAGGATTGGCCAAAGCCCAATCCAGTCCCCAGAATTGTCAAATAAAATCATTGACATGATACTATGACCCGCCTCTCAACCTGTCATCTTAGACAAACTATGTTTTCAGTCCGAAACGGACTCATAATGCACGTGACGAACAGGTTCAGTTCGACTTTAAAGATCCCATCGGCACTCTTCACAAGAGTAGGGGTGTAACCCCGGTGCCCTGGCTGAATTACCACACAGGTCTTCCTTCAATCATGGCCACCTAATCATCCCTCGTTACTTAATTGGCACATTCAGTCCTCAACTCTCCACCGTGGGAGCTGATGTGTGGTGAGCGTTCTGGCGCAAACTGGCTGCCGTGCATCACCCAGGTGGGTGCTACACATCGGTGGTGGATGAGTTGAGTTCCCTCCCCCTCCCTCCCCTGATATGTGAAGCGCTTTGAGTGTCTAGAAAGGTGCTATATAAATCCAATCAATTATTATTATTATAAGACAAGTGATACTCTTAACTGAATTAACACAAATCAAATTTTTTAAATCAATAGAGTCAGAAAAATAAATCCTATTTGAATGAATTAATACAATAGAAAATACATCAGAGTCGGCATAGGGATGACATGGATATACTGTTGTATCAGCAGCCTGAGAGATTCCATAATTGAATATTAGAGTAGAACTAGAGAGAGGAAGAAATGGATGAACAGTTGAAGAGTAATTTTCCCTATTTCCAGAAGATGACTGACACTGACAGTTCAGTGACACCACTAAGTCTAAAGCAACCTGAAGCCCCTTTCTCTCTCTCTTGCTCTCTCTCTCTCTCTCTCTCTCTCTCTCTCTCTCTCTCTCTCTCTCTCTCTCTCTCACTCCCTCTCTCCAGAAAGTGATTAGTATTCACTCAGAGAACTGTCTAATGGGTGTGACTGCATTACCACGGTCTGCTTAGTCTCACTGGCCAGCCTCCCCTCCCTTCCGTGAGAGGAGTCTGGCGGCGCAGGTCTCCATTGTGGAATTGCGATGGGCGGCGCTTAGCGGCATTGCCCTTGGCAAATAGTTTCCAACAATCCAACTTGCTATTTTCAGTGTGTAGCAACGAGCTAGTGTGTAGGTTTCTGCCGTTAGCTTGCTAGCTAGTTAGCGTTGTTGTTTTCACTGCGGAGGCAGGGGACATTTACAGCGACAGGAGGGAGCGGAAGCCGCTCTGATTGACATGGTGGGAGCCAATGACAGAGCTTGTAATAAGCGGGGAGCGGACATCTGGCAGCGACTGAAACAGTCGCTCCAATGAGAGCAGAGTAGAGCTTATGCCACCAGCATGTTTCCGTGCAGCCAGACTCCTCTCACGGAAGGGAGGGGAGGCTGGTCAGCGAGACTACTGTCTGCCCAAACGTGGAGTGAGGGGAGGAGGCGGCTCAGGAAAGAGGAGGGCAGGGAAGAGGAAACACTGCCATCCTTAGTTAGCGGCTAATATTGTTTTGAGCAGTCTAGCTGGCTGCATTGCTTTGGGGAGACTAGTTCAGTGGTGCCTTCATCTGCTCTCATGGACTCTGCTGCCATTTCATTACATTCATAGTCAGTCCCAGTGTCCCACAGTGCAGGAGCAACAGAGAGCAGTGAAGTGAAGGCCATCTGTCTGCAAGGCTACATGCCTGTAAACGAATGGGCATACACACCATGCACATACACAAACACGTGTGGTTGGTCTTTTTTTTTCTTCTTTTTTACGTTTTATAATCTATGTTGCTGTTTGACTGCTGCAACGAGTGGCTGAATTGACTTGCACATTTTCTTTGTCATTTTCGTATGAATTGTTGACTCGTGAGTAACAGATCTTGCATTCAATGAGAACACCTGATTTAACTAGAACGACCGCAATGCAGACTTATGCCTCCGCCATTAGTTCATTCTGGAGTCCAAATCGCCATTTGAGGCAAATTGGAAGAGATTCGGTCAAGGCGCTCCTGTGATGTTGCGTTACAGAGCTTGGAAATTGGGTGTGTGAGAGGTCCCAGTGACCTTGAACTTTGACCACCAAAATGTAATCAGTTCATCTTTGAGTCCAAGTCGATGTTTGAGACAAGTTTGATTAAATTCCGTCAAGGCATTCCTGAGATATCACGTTAACAAGCTTGAAAATGGCGTTCGAGAGCTCACCTTGACCTTTGACTTTTGACCACCAAAATCTAATCAGTTCATCCTTGAGTCCAAGTCGATGTTTGAGACAAGTTTGATGAAATTCCGTCAAGGCATTCGTGAGATATCGTGTTAACAAGCTGGAAAATGGCGTTTGAGAGGTCACAGTGACCTTGACCTTTGACCAGCAAAATCTAATCAGTTCATCCTTGAGTCCAAGTCGATGTTTGAGACAAGTTTGATAAAATTCCGTCCAGGCGTTCCTCAGATATCGCGTTAACAAGCTTGAAAATGGCGTTCGAGAGGTCACAGTGACCTTGACCTTTGACCTTGGACCACCAAAATCTAATCAGATCATCCTTGGGCCTAAGTGAATGTTTAAGGCGAATCTGATGAAATTTTGTCAAGTTGTTCCTCAGATATCGCATTAACAAGCTTGAAAATGGCGTTCGAGAGGTCACAGTGACCTTGACCTTTGACCTTGGACCACCAAAATCTAATCAGATCATCCTTGGGTCTAAGTGAATGTTTAAGGCGAATCTGATGAAATTTTGTCAAGTTGTTCCTCAGATATCGCGTTAACAAGCTTGTAAATGTCGTTCGAGAGGTCACAGTGACCTTGACCTTTGACCTTGGACCACCAAAATCTAATCAGATCATCCTTGGGCCTAAGTGAATGTTTAAGGCGAATCTGATGAAATTCCATCAAGGCGTTCCTCAGATATCGCGTTAACAAGCTTGAAAATGGCGTTCGAGAGGTCACAGTGACCTTGACCTTTGACCTTGGACCACCAAAATCTAATCAGATCATCCTTGGGCCTAAGTGAATGTTTAAGGCGAATCTGATGAAATTCCATCAAGGCGTTCCTCAGATATGGCGTTAACAAACATCCGTACGGACGGACGGACGGACATCCGTACGGACGGACAACCCGGATCCATAATGCCTTCGGCCTGGCTTTGCCGGCGGAGGCATAATAAAGGACAAATGAACAAATGAAACCAAGAAATATGCATTGACTTACCGGTATACACGCACAAGGGTAAATGGACTGCATTTATACCATGCTTTTCTAGTCTACCAACCGACCACTCAAAGCACTTTACAATAATGCCAACATTCACTGACAGCGGCAAGCAGGGAGCTGGGAGCAATTTGCGATTCAGTATCTTGAAAATGACGCTTCACCATTCAGACTGGAGGAGCCGGGGATCGAACCAACAACCTTCTGATTAGTGGACGACCCGCTCTACCTCTTGAGCCAAAGACACCCAATGAAGCCTGCTGCTGCCCTTTTCCAGCCATACAGTGAGTCTACACTGTACTACATACACTAAGGCAGACTCAGAGTACAGTATATTGTAGTATCTTCCCTGTTACATAAACACACACAGACAAAGATAGTTGCATCTGTGCTGCTCAACCAACTGTCAAAGATGGGGGGATGATATACACCACCATCCTCAGAGAGAGAGAGAGAGAGAGAGAGAGAGAGAGAGAGAGAGAGAGAAAGAAAGACGAGTGGTGGGATGATGGAATAAATAGACAGACATCTTGGTGGGGGCTGTCATGTCAGCAAGGGAAAGCAGATTCATAACAACCATATCACACCCATAACACAGCGACATCACAGATTACCCATTCTGAAGAAATCATGGCTTCTCAAGTGTCAAGTTTCTCTCAGGCAAATTAGTTGCAATTTAGCAGAAGGAGAATCGACCAATAATCCGAAGAAAGCTTGTTCTGATAGGTGTATTTATACTTAGTCGTCAAAAGTGATCTCCCAAATCCAAAAATACAATCACTATGTTCATGCAACAAAGAGGAGTGATACATTAAAGTGAGATTTCATTCAACAAAGAACAAACACTGACAACATAAATTGACCCACAGCAGCAGGAACTCACCATTAACTCCGAGATCACAGTTGAGAGGTGGTAAGAGTGTGTGTGTGTCCCACTGTATTCACTAGCCTAGCCAGTGTGTCAGCAGATGCCCGCACTATTGGGAACGGGAAGCCTTGCCAAAGCTCAGACAGAGCTTTAGGGGTCGCCAGAGAGGGAACAAGGATTCACGGCCGACCAATAACTTGACAGGTTTGTGTACGAACATGACCAGTCGGTTTTGGACAGGGTGACAACACTCCGTCCTAACACGTCTTATTATGGAATTTTACAAGTCCGCCATGTCACGCCAACATCTCTGGTATTTGTCCTTGAGACGGAGCGACAGAGAGGAGGGCAAGGGAGGGCCAGAGAGTGAGAGAGAAATAGACCCTTACAGGAAAAACCTAAAATGGGAAATGAGAGGGAGAAAATGAGCAGAATAAATATAACTAGAGAGAAAGTGACGGGAGATGAAGGAAATTAAAAGTAAAGCTGTGACAAGGCAAGCCTTTTTATAGAAACACTGATCTCCAGTCATTAGCATGAGTGGGAAATAGCAGCAGCCACCTGTTGAGTTGGAGTCGCTGGCACAACAGTGGCCGGCGGGCCTCTCTGATGGGAATTGGAAACAAGCCTGCGTTACAAAGCCCATTCTAATTTGTCACCAGATTGGCAACCGCTAGATTAGATATTCCTCAAAGTAATCAGAATATAAAGAGCTGGCACTAACCCAAACACCATCCATACATGCATGTTGTCATGTGTATGTGTGTGTTATTATGGCAGGGGGTTTGTATATCTGTGGGACCAGTGGGAATGAGCATGTGAGTGGGGCATGCAGAGAAGGTAAAGTGATAAGGTGAAATATAATTATAGCCTTTACTTAGAGCTGCATGTCTCAAACGGCATGGTGGGTCTGACTACGTGAGACTATACCACCCACCCACCTAGGTGCCATCATGCAACTGTGTGCCATCGGCTCATACCACATCACAGTTGCTCGTGTGACATCGCAATTGCTCAAGTGGCATCACTGATGATATCACAATGATGACATCACAATTGCTCAAGTGACATCATCACTGATGACAAGAGGACAAATGGAGAAGGAGGTCGAAGGTCTAGTCTGAGGATATGTAGGGAAACAGTGGAAGGATAAATCCAGAAGGAGGCGGTGATGCAACATAAAGGATGCCAACTGCCATAAAACACGGTAATGCAACATAAAGGATGCCAACTGCCATAAAACACCACAGAAGAAGAAGAAGAGGAGGATGGGAGAATGTAGGGAAACAGTGGATGGATAAATCCAGAAGGAGGCGGTAATGCAACATAAAGGATGCCAATTGTCATAAAACACCACAGAAGAAGAACAATCGTGACACACATTGCCGCCACAGACAGACGCCACTTAGCTTATTTTAATTAAGAGAAGAGAAGATAGGGTGTGACTCTGATGAAGACGCATATGGCGTCGAAACGTCTGTCCTGTTACTTTGCACCTTAATAAAAGGCATTGAACCGTCCGAGCTGCTCCAGTTTCCTTCCTTTTACTTCATGCTGCGTCCCTCCTCTGTGATGCACCGGACCTGCCTGCCTGCAATAGCTGAAGCGCGTTGGGATTCCCTCTACCAGAAGATATTGGTGTATCTGCCTTATCCCTCTCACCACCCCACCCCACCCCACCCCAAACACACACACACACACACACACACACACTTAAGGCGCTGACAGGGTTCTGCGCAGCCTCGACTTGGAGCCTTGCCGGCGACTAGCGGCGACAGCGAGACTGTGCATACTCGAACGTAACTCGCCGCGTTGGCTGCGGTACACGTCCAAAACACTAGGTGGCTTGTGGTACACTTACGTCCATTACATATGACGTTATCGTGTCCTTTACCAATAACTTGCAATCATGTCGGTGGGGGGACATTTTATTGTCCCTCTATTTCCAAACTCATTTCGGTGAGCCTGCAGAAGGCTTTTCTAGATGAGGGACAAGCAATGGCATTTCCTCATTCCTCACAACAAGTACATCAGCGGATATGTGCGCGGCCCAGTCACATTTTCGAGGAGCTGCACGCACCCTCCGCCGAGCTGCGGTGAGCATAATTTGCACTTTAAGATAATGAAGATGACTTAAGATGATTTGCTTTTCCCTGTCTGTACATTAAATTAAACACTCACAGGAGAGGAGAGAGGACTGGACAACATGAGCAGCCAGCTACTAGGGGTGGGAATCACCAGACTCCCCACGATACAATATTATCACGATACTTATCTCACGATACAATATTATTGTGATAAATTGCAATTTATTACCTTTTTTCAACTGCAAATTATGTCCCCAAAACAAAAAAAATACTTACATTTCCAGTCTGTTCATCTCACTTCAATCATTTTTATTTGAGCAAAATGGGATTGTCATGCAGACAGACCAACACTGTCCTAAAAACCCGTCCGTTGCATACACTTCACAATTTATATAATAAAATATTGTGATACTTGACATCCGTGCGATACAATATTGTTACGGATCGGTGTTGACTAGCTCGATCATCCTTCATAACCAACTCGTGTCTAGGGTATTTAACTGCACAAAATCGGTAACATGAAATGAACAAAGTTTACAGGGAGAATAGGCTGTTTGATCATTGAAATTAGCTTATTTACCTAAGACTGGCGACGGTAGGTAGCTTTCCTCGAGGCTAGCAGATGACGTCCCGGCCTTTGGATAGCACTGTCGTCGCACTGGGATGTTTGAGGGATCCAAGCCAGTCCTCACAAGCGTTCAGAGAGCCCCATCAAAATGGGACAGAAAGCAAAAGTGGTGTGTGCACCAGGGTGGGAATTTCCTCGTTTTAGGGCCAAGGCCATTTATTTGGCCTTCGGCATCACATATTTCTTTAGGGCACAAGACCACATGCCAGGGCACAAAGGCCATTGCTCTATTGATATCGTGAAGAGTGATTTTTCTAAAATGTGTGTTAAAATGAGCCAATTACACATCAAAGGATACATTAAACTGAGACCACTGACACTTTTAAAGCAACTGACAGTAGCAGGCTGGTAGCAGGGCACTGCCAAAGTGGCCTTAGGGATCTCAGGACATCACGGCCAGAGGGAGGGGCAACAAAGGCCTCCATGTAATTCCCACCCTGGTGTGCACTACACCAAAAAGGAACGCCAAAAACAAGGCAATAATGCAACTGCGAGCGATTGTCCTTACCGCTAACGTTCTCCGAGTGGAACTTGTCCAACTGGAAAGATGGGGCTCGCACATAATATATACGCCAGCATGGAATCCCCCAAATAGACAAACAGGGCAAGCAGGTGCAATTCAACATCAGAACAGCCAGAAAATATACATGTATTATCATATCTGAGCTAAAGGGGTGCTTGTTCATAAGTGTCCATAACAATATGCAACACAAAATATCACAATATGCTGTTTCCTTAGAAGTTACTGTAAGCTTTAAAGGAACATTCTTCAAAACAGGCAACAAAGAGGACCTAACAAATCTTAAAAAATAAAAATAAAAAATAAAGTCACAAACATGCACACATACAAACACCGGTCCACAGAGAATGTGACTTAACAACACAAATATATAATTCAGTTCCCTTCTGATCTTGCAGCTTGTTTGGCTGCAGGTGCAGACGCACAAAGCAAGTTAGGGAAATTAGATAACCAGACAAGGTTACAACAACCGCCTTTCATTAAAACAACAAATACAGCCACACTTTGATATTCATCAGCAATATATAGTATACTGCGTATACTATGATTTGATTTATGCATGAATGATGTGCAATGATGGTGATATTGTTATTTTCAATCTTTTAAAGCCATTGTATAAGTGTGGTGCCGTTTAATCTCAGAAAGAGCTTGCCTGAGTGTGCAGAAAGTAGTGCAGACGGTGCAGAACCAGTGGTCTTGGTTTGATATTATTAATGGATATAATATCACTTCAGCCAAAAGCCTCTCCACTGCTCTTCAGTCTCATCTTGCTATTCCCTCCAGCTCAGCTTTGTGCCAGTAGGTGGCACCAAGTCCCTTCCAAGAGTCAGCTAAATTCAGGTCATCCAGGGAAGCCTCCACTTTTCTCCCTCACCTTTGTGTGTGTGTGTGTGTGTGTGTGTGTGTGTGTGTGTGTGTGTGTGTGTGTGTGTGTGTGCGTGCGTGCGTGTGTGTGTGTGTGCAACTCATGGTAGACACTGATCTCATGTTAGCGGTTTTCCCGCTAATGGGCTCAGCTGACCCTGAGCCGACCCCTAGTCTGCACTCATCCCAGAATGCACGCTCAGAAATACTAATCTGTCTGCTGTCTGTCATTTTATCTGACGTGTACGACACGGTGTGATGATCATGCCAAAATGAGTTCCAGTGTTATCTGTCAATCTCACACAGTCAGAGTCGTGAAAAAACACATTCAGTCACTGCAGGAGAGGCAAGATGACTGCCATTAGAGAGAGGCATATGCTGAAATACATGCGTTACAGCTTCCAAGGAATTTAATGGCGTTTTAGCATTTCAAATGCTACTACTATTGTGCAAAAATCTTGTATAAGATAATATGGAAAGTCCAAACACATAAATTAAGATTGTAAATAGACTGACTGAACAGGACCAATAGAGCAAAACATGGTGTAACGCAAAAATCCCTGCAAGTTCATGAAATCAGTTTTATTTTTCGCCAAATTCTTCTTTTTTTCCAAATTGTGTTTTTTCCATTTTAATTTTAATCTAGGGTTAGGATCGATATTTGATGACTTGGCTCTCTCAGACAGATTCTTCGACATGTTTCTCAAAGTGAAGTTGTGAGGTGACGTAAGGGTCCCAATGCAAGATTAACCCCCCTCTCAAAACACTCCAATTGAAAACAGAATAATTTCTCTAGGCCTATTTTACAATTACGAAATCATTTAGGTCACTACAATAGTTAGGTCTACTTTTGATTTTGATAATTAGGCCTACTTGTATAATATATATAACATATAATATTATGTTAGTTTATATTATGTTCTACAGTTGATTCCATTTTCTATTACCAAATGTCATGATTCCGTCCGCTTTTTCCATTTTGTGGAAATCATATAGCCCCTACATCAACTCCAAGGTAGGCCTGCACGATATGAGGAAAATCTGCAACATTGTTCAATATCGCGATGACGATACGACTTGCGATAAATAAACAGATATTAAAGTATGCATATTAGCTATACAAATCCTATGTCTTTCTGCTTTAATAATGCCAAGTGCTAACATAGACCCCAAACGTAGCCTATGCCCACTGAATAAAGAAATGAAATACACACTGACTCTAGCTGAAACTAGCGTGTTTGGGCTTTGGCAGAGGGAGCGCACTGTTGCAAGGGAAAGGTGTACGCTGGATTTACAACACACAAGACAGAATGATCAGATGCTGAGTGGGAATGCATGACGCATGTAAATAAAACAACTTTTGTTATTCATTACGTTTCAGGCAGTCTTTGCGATGTGTTTATTGCGCATGTTCATATTGCGATGACGATGAAAATACGATTAATTGTGCAGCCCTACTCCAAGGTGTATCGGTTTATTTACAATAGATTTCTTTACACTGTTGTCCACCCTAAATGTCAAATGGGCTTATTTTTAAAGTGTTGTCACTGTTCACCAGTTCTTCTGTCACAACAACTCAGAACATTGTTAAGAGAACCGTAAAAAAACATTGTCAGGGAATAACAAAGTAAAAATATATTCCAGCCAGCCCTATTGTTAAAAGCAAGCAAGGCACATGACTCATGACAGTTCTGATGCCCAGTTAAACAAGCGCAATTTGACAATAGCTGCGTGCGGTGCGACCACATATGCAAATGTATTAAATGCAGGATGGCAGGGGCAGCCCACCCTACTCTGCCTCTGCCAATCTGCATTTCAAAATCCCCCCCAACCCCCTCGGCATGAACAGCCTCCTAGGGTGAAAACTGGATAGTGACGTTTTTGTAGACCGACCGACCAAGCGAGCGACCTATAAAGCGGCAGGTCGCAGCTAAAAACACTTCTTTGTCTGAGAAAAAGGCATGCACACAAACACAAAGTGGGGGACTACGGTAGTTTAGAGGTGTGCACTTAGTGAAGTAGTTCTAACGCTAATCATTTGTCTGGCTGTGGCTCACCTGTTGTACTTCCAGCATGGTTATGTCCTGTTGTTTCCTCTGAAACATCTACTGTGGGGAAAAAGTTCAATGTCTTTGTGGCTGTGTCCTGCAGCAGTTTCCATCAAAGCGCCAAGTCACATTAGTGAGTGACATTGGCTGGGTGAACAGATCATTGAGCTCTGAGCTTTAAAAGACACACACACACACACACACACACACACACACACACACACACACACACACACAAAACCACACTTTTTTCACTCCTTGCTATTTCCTTTTTGGGTGTGGTAGGTGTGTTTGTATGTGTTGTGGGTTGGGGGGGGGGATGTCTGACAGATCACAATGTTTATGTAGGTTAAGTAACTTGCGATTATAACCACTCAAGCCATATCACACAGCGGCCAGTTAAAATGGTGGCACAATGTATTTTGAGAGTGGAAAAACTTTACAAGCAGGCCTACACTGTCACTTTCATAAGCAACCAGCTCTGGCATGTTTAAATAAAGAAAATGTTTAAAGTCCTCTTATGTCTGGCTCTGCTCAGCCATGATGGGGGGCATCCTTCAACACCAGGAAGTGCAACACCAGTAGAGCAGCCGTCACATGACCAGGAGAGCAGCGGTCACATGTGCAAACTGATTTCTGTCTGTCTGGTTCGATTATTATTATACAGTCAATGGTCTGGTTCCATGTTGGACGACATAAAGGCCGGCAGCCTGGCTGCTTGACTTGCTGTAGTTTCAATCTCTTCTATCACCTTCATGAGAAAATGTAATCTGCAACATTGTTTTATGCTATCTGCTGTTTGACCTGTATGCTTCATGTCGATCATAATTGAACAAATTTCCACTTTATGATGATTGTAGTTGGAGGGGGGGGAATCCTTTCGACTTCGCTTTCGGTCTCTAATTTGTAGGGATGGGAATTGATAAGATTTTATTGATACTAATGCCATTGGCTGGGTTTCCCAAAAGCTTCTTTGTGCTAAGAAGCTAATTTAACCCTTCTTAAGGCCCCCTTAAGAAGCAAACGCGTTTCCCAATTGCTTCTTTACGAAGGCATGCGTTTCCCAAAAGCTTCTTAGCGCTAAGAAGCTTCTTTGACCCTTCTTAAGGCTCCCGTAAGAAGCCAACGAAGCCAACGTGTTTCCCGATTGCTTCTTAGCCTAAAATTATCTTCCAATTATCTTCCGTTAAGAAGGCTGCGTTTTCCAAAAGCTTCTTAGCGCTAAGATGATCTTTCGTTAAGAAGGTTTTGTAAGAAGGGTCTGGGGCATTCTTAACACCTTCTTAATGACGAAACACTGGCAGATCCAGCCGCGTCAGGCAAAAGGAGATACTTGTGTCCACTGTTCCTCTTGTGTTTTTCCCTTTTTCCTTTCTTTCATGCACCCTTTAGTGTTTAAAATTGGGGAACACTTGAAAATCTCCCCTCTATGTATGGTTACTTGTGTTTTAAATGTTTTACCGTAGGCTATATTCCTCTAATCAGAATGGATTCCTTTTATAATGTTGTGGATTTATATAGCACCTTTCACAGAACCCAAGGGCGCTTAAATTCTGTAGTGTTTCTCTGTTTTGTTGTATGCTGTGTATATAAAGCAATTTGAACTGCAGTCCATGTCTGAAATAAATAATGTTTAATAAAGTTTAACATGACCATGATTAGGTTATTCTACAACAGTGTTTCTCAACCACTGGGTCGTGGCCCACTGGTGGGCTCAGAGTGCCATCAAGTGGGCCGCAGAGGACCTCTCACATCGAGATGGTGGACAGCTCCAGTTAAGATGCTTCTTAAGAGCCTTCTATTTTTTTTATTTTTCTCTTCTGTTAAGAAGGCGTTTGGGAAACACTTCTTTGGAGCCTTCTTAACTCCTTAAGAAGCTTCTTAACGCCTTAAGAAGCTTCTTAACTCTTAAGAAGCTTCTTTGTTGGGAAACTCAGCCATTATCAATAAGCTTATCCATCCGATTCTTCATCGATTCCCTTATTGGTCAATTTTCTGTGTGGGGAAAAAGTAGGCCTACACAGGTTTTCAGCCTCAACTCAGCTGTTTCATTATCTCTTCTTCAGTCTGAACACAGTAAAATGTGTCTGCCTAATAACATTTGAACATTAAAATTAATTACGGTGCTCCTTTTCTTAAAAGGATATAACATGTTTCAACATATTGCGTTTCCAGTGTGTTCCACCTTCAAATGATAATTCTACAGATGTTAGAAGTAGAAGTATGTTAGAAGAAGAAGTAGCACTGTTGATAGCCACGCTTTGGACCGTTTCTTCCTCTCCACCATGACTCCTTGCAGTTTACAGCAGCGTTGAGGCCGAGTTTGACATCATGAGTTTTTGTAATGCACATGCACAACTGTCAGAAAAACATCCCGGCATCGATAAAGGGAATTGATAACCTCAGAGGCATACGATTCAGAGTAATTGGAGATTTTGGAACCGGTTCTAAACGGTTCTGGTTCTCAATTCCCATCCCTACTTATTTGCTTTAAATCTCATGATCATAGGGTCACAGCAATATTTAGGTGCTTTTTTAGTCAGCACACTTGACCTTTTCAATATTGATTGCTTGTACAGTAATGTTGGTGATCTTGGAATCTGAGCTGTTGCACTAATTGTAAGTCACTCTAGTCGGCATCAGCTAAAAGGCTAAAATTCAAATGTAAACAATGCTGTCCTAAATGATTAAAACCTCCCTGAAAGTAAACGCACAGTTGGAAAGACACAGTGAAGTCGGCCTCCTCCAGCACACAGTACACCACTGTGGGCTCAGGAGCGCTGCAGCACAAGCACTCGCAATTATTCCACTGGCAAATTTATGGAGATCTGATCTGCTGGGACAGTCCCAAACACACACACACACACACACACACACACACACAAACACACACACAGACAAACTCAGACACACACACTCACACATGCGCGCAGGCACACACATCACACATGCACACACACACGCACATACGCACATGCACACACACACAAGCACACACACACACACACACACACACACACACACACACACACACACACACACACACACACACACATACTGTGGGATGCAAACAAAGAAACTGTCAACTTGAGCACCCCATTCCACAATTTAATCTCTGAGTCACAGATAGCCTCTCTGCATATAAAGAAACACAGAGAGAGAGAGCGAGAGAGAGAGGGAGAGAGAGAGGGTGTGGGAGAGAGGGGGAGAGAGAGGGAGGGAGAGAGAGAGAGAGGCCTTTTCTTTTGCTCTCGTCCATAAAAAAGAAGAGAAAAGACCAAACTGGAAAGAAATCGATGTTCTCTAGTGTAATACTTGTCAGTTTCTGAGGCCACTTGGCAGTTACACACTGAAAATGGAATTGCAGTGAAAGATGGCCACAGCCATCTTCAACTCTAAATCAGGTGTTCTTTCCTCTATAACTGCGTAATTTACTATATCCACTGAGATCAGCAGTATTCTCTCTGTCTCTCTCTCTCTCTCTGTCTCTGTCTCTCTCTCTCTCTCTCTCTCTGTCTCTGTCTCTCTCTCTCTCTCTCTCTCTGGCTCTCTCTCTCTCTCTGGCTCTCTCTCTCTCTCTCTCTCGGGATCAATACAGTGGCTTTTTATGTGATTACAGCCCTAGATTACAGTAACCAATGAAACCCCAGAGATGCTAAATGACAGAAGAGAATTCACATAAAAAACCTTTCCCCTGAGGTAAGATGACTGTATGGTTTAGATCTACTTAAAATGTGCACAGGAGGAGCTAAATCAAGCTGATGCATTTAGTCAAAAGAGAAGATCCTGAGCCACTAACCACCGGAGCACAAGCATTTTGCAAGAATAAAATATGAAACTTTTTTCACCTGATGACTTTGGAAGTGTTTCAGGTAAGTGTAAAAGTTAGAGGAGCAGATCCAACAAATGACTTGCTTTAGTGATGTTTTAAGCCAGACAGCATTATTTGGAGCACACTATTTAAACTTTTCATGTTTATTTTAACAATAACTGTCAATGGGTTAGTAAGTGAAAGCAGGCACATTCAATATCTATTTATTATTTTTGCCAAATATCTTCACATAAGGCTATTACATAATGAAGCTAGGAGGGCAGAGAGTGCAGACCTCCACAAAGGTTCCTGCTGTTATTGCTTGTTTGTGAGTCAGATCCACTCCTAAATCTAACGGGTTCTTCCTTGGCTCACGCTACGCTACACCCTCCCATGAAGTTTCATGAAAATCAGGCCAGTAATTTTTTCATAATCACGCTGACAACCAGAGAAACTAACAGACAAACAAACAGCACTGAATACATCACCTCCTTGGCAGAGGTAATAACCAGCATGGGTGTTAGAAGAAGAAAACCAGCAGATCTGACAAGGCAAATGTAGGTAGCGGAAGAAAGACAAACTGCTTCTGGTCTTCTACTGTGTCTTTACTTTAGGCATTTCACTTTTAATTCGGCTGGGGGGGGGGGGGGGACAAGAGCATGGTGTTCTATTCTTCCAGGTTTCACAATCCACAAAAAATGGGCCAGCCTCATTTGCAGGACAGGTGCAGAACTGCATTGTTTTTCACATGGTTACTGTGGTACATGTGGCCCAATGTGTGCCAAGTAAACACAAATGAGTTATGCACACACACACACACACACACACACACACACACACACACACACACACACACACACACACACACACACACACACACACACACACACACACACACACACACACACACACACACACACACACACACACAGCCCGTCACACATTAGCAACACACTCAGAACTGAGATAATAGAGACATACATGTCATGATGACCACTACTAAATTGAATTTCCAGCCAAGCTCTCATACTGATCTCAATGGGCTACTGGAACACATACTGTAGTATGACATATCAATGACTATTCAGATAACATCCTCTCCGTCACATACTGTATGACATATCAATGACTATTCAGATAACATCCTCTCTGTCACATACTGTATGACATATCAATGACTATTCAGATAACATCCTCTCTGTCACATACTGTACTACAATGACTATTCAGATAACATCCTCTCTGTCACATACTGTATGACATATCAATGACTATTCAGATAACATCCTCTCTGTCACATACTGTATGAGATATCAATGACTATTCAGATAACATCCTCTCTGTCACATAGTGTATGACATATCAATGACTATTCAGATAACATCCTCTCTGTCACATACTGTATGACATATCAATGACTATTCAGATAACATCCTCTCTGTCACATACTGTATGACATATCAATGACTATTCAGATAACATCCTCTCTGTCACATACTGTATGACATATCAATGACTATTCAGATAACATCCTCTCTGTCACATACTGTATGACATATCAATGACTATTCAGATAACATCCTCTCTGTCACATACTGTATGAGATATCAATGGCTATTCAGATAAGTTATCTGAATAATAATATTTGAGATAACTCTAGAGTAAAATTTTTACATAGGAACAAGAAGTTTCTTAATGCTAGTTCTCTGAAATGACTTGCCTCCAGTCTAATCTTATGCCATTATGACTATGGTTGCAGTGTATGGTACTCTGGCCTAAAGGTTACCCTGCTCGCCGGACGCTTCTGGCTCATACTGAGCGCATTAGCGCCCGGCGAATGCAACGCATTTCACATTTTAGATTTAGCCATTTTCACGTCTGGGTCTAAAATGCCCTGCTCCTACCTGAGTCTTCACGTGAAGTGAAGACGCTATCCGATGTCCAACATCCTCTTCTTTTAATAACACCTAGTTGTTGCATCCAAAATGTTGCATAAAATCCACTTTTCTGTCGCTCAAAAACCGAAAACCATGGATTTGGAGCACCGCTCCTTCTTCTTCTCTGATCTGAAGCAACTCGGAACAACAACTCACTGTTTACTCACTAATGCCCCCCACACTTCCGCAATGGTATTGCACCTCCGTTTCTGCACAAATGCAGAAATGGGAGGTGCAATACCATTTCGGAAGTGTGGGGGGCATTGTTGAGTAAACAGTGAGTCGTTGTTCCGGGTTGCTCCAGATATATGGTGAAATGTGAAATGCGTTGCATTCGCCGGGCGCTAATGCGCTCAGTATGAGCCAGAAGCGTCCGGCGAGCGGGGTAAGCCTAAAGGCAAATCTCAAACAGAAACTCCAAACTGCACAGAACAAAACCATAAGATGTGTGCTTAATCTTCACAATAGGTTTCATATTCGCGCTACTGAGTTTAGTAAACTTGGTTGGTTACCGATTGATTTAAGGGTGAAGCAACTTAAATTGTGTCACATATATCGCATTTTGAACGGCCTTACGCTTCATTCACACAGACAACCTACGCCTTGCCTTGCCTCAACCCACGCCTACGCCGAGCTGGGCGTGAACATGTTACACGTTTTTGCGATCACACCGCACGCCTTTTGCACGCCGAACCTGGAGCCGAGTCACAAGCGCCTCTCCTCTCTCCCGACTGTATCTTTTCACGTGTTGTCCAGAATTGTCATGGGTAGCCTCTAGGTAAAATAAATCGGATATATTTAATGTTCTATTGATGCTGGATATGTATAACCAGGTCTGACTATAGTCGGACATTTTAGAGAGGTGATCTTGCAAGAATAGGCTATGTGCTGGCAGCCTGGCACAACAACATTGTCCATCTTGCTTCTTCGGTCGCTATTCTCTCTCATGAAGATTTGTTTGCCGACGGGGAGAAAGCCCCACGTGATAGCCACCCGTCAATCTCTCTGTCTCTCTGCTCAACATGTTGTAGTAACTCCATTTTATTTTGAAATTCAGTTGACTTTGCAATTTCCGACGGATATTGTGCGTTTTTCTTTCATGGCTTGACAGAAGAAGCCTGCCTGCACGCGCCTTGTCGGCTTCAAAATAGAACTCACGCCTATTCGATAAAATCGGCAAGGCACAGGCAAGGCGTGGGTACACGCAGGGTTCACGCTCAGGCGGCCGGTGTACACAGCCTCGTTGACTAAAACGGACGCCTATTTAAGGCTTCTTTCACACAGACAACCTACGCCTTGCCTTGCCTCAACCCACGCCTACGCCGAGCTGGGCGTGAACCTGTTACACGCTTTTGCGATCACACCGCACGCCTTTTGCACGCCGAACCTGGAGCCGAGTCACAAGCGCCTCTCCTCTCTCCCGACTGTATTTTTTCACGTGTTGTCCAGAATTGTCATGGGTAGCCTCTAGGTAAAATAAATCGGATATATTTAATGTTCTATTGATGCTGGATATGTATAACCAGGTCTGACTATAGTCGGACATTTTAGAGAGGTGATCTTGCAAGAATATGTGCTGGCACAACAACATTGTCCATCTTGCTTCTTCGGTCGCTATTCTCTCTCATGAAGATTTGTTTGCCGACAGGGAGAAAGCCCCACGTGATAGCCACCCGTCAATCTCTCTCTCGCTCTCTCTCTCTGCTCAATACTGTTGTAGAAACTCCATTTTATTTTGAAATTCAGTTGACTTTGCCAGTTCCCACGGATATTGTCGCGTTTTTCTTTCATGGCTTGACAGAAAAGCCTGCCTGCACGCGCCTTGTCGGCGTGAAAATAGAACTCTCGCCTATTCGATAAAATCGGCAAGGCACAGGCAAGGCGTGGGTACACGCAGGGTTCACGCTCAGGCGCCCGGTGTACACAGCCTCATTGACTAAAACGGACGCCTATTTAAAAGCGTGGGTAAAGGCAAGGCATAGGCAAGGCTTGGGTCGCCGGTGTGAAACCAGCCTTAGCCCTGGTTATCTCAAGGAGGGTGTTGTAAGAACAAGTGAAATTCATTCCTATAATACCAGATCTGCCCAATATTCAATTCAAAAACCTATTGCAGGAAGCCAAACCCAAACGTCATTTTGTAACACTGCTATCAACTTTTGGAATAATTGACCTGCTTCAGTGCAAGGCATAAACACTGTGAATGTCTTTAAACGTGCTCTCAAGACTCATCTAAAAAATGAGATGTTGACTAGAGAGTAATTGCAACACCTTCGCTGAGATTTCATTTGTAGGCTATATATCATATATTTTATGTATCATCGATAGACAGTTCTTTTTTCTGTTTTTCTTTTATAAAGTACAATTGTGTAATATTAAGGTTTTGATATTTGAAGGACCCCAGTGGAAATAAGCAGGCTTCTAGTTTGTAACTTTAAGCTGCTTTACTGGGCTATCCTTGGATCATTTTACTTTCCATTTACATATTGTGTACTTTTTTTTTTACTACTGTAGTAATTGTAAATTTGTAATGGTTTTTATGCATTCTTGATCCGAAATAAACCAAACCAAACCAAACATCCTCTCTGTTTAGGGAAGCTCATTTGCATATTCATTCATTCATTCAATATCCTCTCACCGCTGAGGAAGTGGTGTGTTCTTCATTGAGATGCAAATGATGCATG
The DNA here is from genome assembly GCF_964638095.1 of Poromitra crassiceps. Lineage (NCBI taxonomy): Eukaryota > Metazoa > Chordata > Actinopteri > Beryciformes > Melamphaidae > Poromitra > Poromitra crassiceps. The sequence continues at coordinate 25,420,277 of NC_139631.1, read as the reverse complement.
CATCATTAGCATGGGCGAGTATGGAAAAGAGACTGACCCCAGCAGCCCAGGCTGATGGAAAAGATGTGTTTGTGTGACTGACCACAGCACACCTGTACCTTATTATTGTTGTCTTTCTGTCTGTCGGGGGCTTGTCCCTGCTTTCACCTCCCGCATGATCCATTCCAAACTACTTATCAAGTCTGTCACAGCTCAGTTGCTAGGTTGTTAACTTTCAAGAGCGTTGTGAGTTGGAGGTGAGAGAATAGTAGAATAGAATAGAGGCTTTGTATGGGGCTCTTAAACAAGCTGTCACTGAACTCAACCTTTATGTCTCAAATAACACAAACACAGATCTGTTTCCTGATATTCGTTGTAGTAGGTTGCTGGCTGCTGCCTAGAAAGCACCTGTAATTTGACCACCCTAACCCTAAACACAAGCAAACACGCCAACGCACACACATGAGCTTATTCTCCAATCCTTGCTATGCTTAATATATTCTTCCTCTGCTCTGATGATGAATGTGTGTGGGAGTTAGACAGGTAATTCCCAGGCTCGGCCTATTGATTTCAAGGCTGACCTATCTCTATATGCTCTCTCTGACTGATCATCAAGGATAGCATCTGCTATGTCTCTCTCTCTCTCTCTCTCTCTCTCTCTCTCTCTCTCTCTCTCTGTGTGTGTAATGCTGCTGTTCAGGAAGAAGCTCACTCCTGAGTCACACTTGACTTCAGCTTGTTTTCAACAATGCTAAGGGCCTGGGACCAGTGTGAGCGTGTGTTTGTGTGGGTGTGTACGTGTGCGTATACCTTAGTTACAGGTAGGTTTGGGCAGTAATATGGTAATACCATATACCGTTGTTTTTTTGTTTGTTTTTATAGCAACAGTATCCGTTTCAATACCGTCAGTAAAAATAAATAAATAAATAAATAAATAAATAATTCAAATTAAATATTCCTGCTGCAGTCAGCCACTTAATGAATACACTGGAATAAAGATTGACTATAAAGGATAGACTACTAGAGTAAAACATGCATCCGAAACGTCTATTTAGGAATCAATTACTTTTATAACATGATTTTTTTTAATAGATCAGCCTTATCAGACGTATAATACCGTATCCCACGCCGCGGTATGGGTGGAAGGTTTAAAGATATCAGAAATTTGATATCGCCCAACCCTAGTCGCAGGTGTGTGTGTGTGTGAGAGAGAGAGAGAGAGAGAGAGAGAGAGAGAGAGAGAGAGAGGTGTGTGTGTGTGTGTGTGTGTGTGTGTGTGTGTGTGTGTGTGTGTGTGTGTGTGTGTGTGTGTGTGTGTGTGTGTGTGTGTGTGTGTGTGAGAATGTGCTATAGGGGGCTGGCTGAGACCAAGGGCAACACAAGGTCACAGTGCAGGGTTGCCATCTCGCAGGACACCGTCTGTTCTTCTGACAGGCCCGGGGTGTATTCTGGGTTTGTCCTCAGCTCCGTTTTGTAAGGGACGAGTGACATCATCTAAGGCTAATATTGGGATCAGGGAAGAGGTAGGTAGGTAGGTAGGTAAGTCTAGGTAGTAGGTAGGTAGGTAGGTAGGTAGGTACTGTAGGTAGGTAGGTACTTTATTGATCCTGAAGGAAATTCAGCTACAGTTAATAAAAACACATGGACAAGGAGTCGTCAGATAGATAGGGATGAGGCTGTCCCTGTTCCTCAGTACATACTGAGGAAGGAAGGAAGGAAGGAAGGAAGGAAGAACTGACAAATAAAGACTTTTGATACAGTGAGTATAAATCCCCCTAAGGAGTTTGCTGATATTCTACATAAAATGATCATAAAAGTTGATAGCAGTGTTCATTTTGTCAGATTTTTTAAGAATTAAAATATATTCAGTCATAGCTTTGCCCTTGCAGAAAGAGCATACATTTTTATTCTCCACGTCTCATCATCTCTCCTCCCTTTGCCCCATAACAAATTATTATGAATTATGTATTATGGAAAAAATACAAGGACGGAAAATGGATGTGAAACGGACCATTTCTCTGGACAGTCAAATGTCAAGAGAAATGATTAAATTACTAAAAGGTGACTTCACTTCACTGAACAAGCAAAAAAAGGGTATAAAGTCATCCCTCTATCTACTTAATCCTTTTCAGGGTTGCAGGCGGGCAAACATGCAGAAAGCAGGGAGACACACTGGACAGATCGCCACTCGCCAGTCCAATGCACAACTAACACACATACACATTCATACACATGAGCAATTTATAGTATATATATATATATATAATATAACCACGCCTTGACAAAAACCATGTGAAAACAGGAAACTGGCTCCTTCTAGCTGTGAGGTAACAGCGCAAACCACTGAACCACCAAAATCCTGTACCATGGGTCTTTCACAGACTAATGTGGACCACCAAAATCCTGTATCACGGGTCTTTCACAGACTAATGTGGACCACTAAAATCCTGTATCACGGGTCTTTCACAGACTAATGTGGACCACTAAAATCCTGTACCACGGGTCTTTCACAGACTAATGTGGACCACTAAAATCCTGTACCACGGGTCTTTCACAGACTAATGTGGACCACTAAAATCCTGTACCACGGGTCTTTCACAGACTAATGTGGACCACTAAAATCCTGTACCACGGGTCTTCCATAGGCTACTGTGGCAGAGAAATGGGCAGATTCTGAAATATTGTGAGGAAGACAGAAACCAAGCACCTCCCAGAACTCAATTACAAAGTGAGAGGTAAAGTCCACTTCTCCAAATGGTGTCAGTCAGACTTCTCCTCGTGTGAAAATGTGTTTCTCACCAGGTTGTAAATATGCCCCGACACCTCCACGTTCTCACCATCAATCATGTGCCTGGCAGTGTCTGCTGCCATCACGCGTCTCCGGGCCCGTAATGAATCCTCATTTGAGCTGCCATCAGGAGACTTGCAGAACCAAGCCACAGGCTGTTTCATAGGATCTGGATGGCGACTTAGGGCCGGGCAATTAACAGAAAATGTATTCAAAACCGACATTTAGAACCTCTAACTGACTTAAACTTGCTCATGTCAATTCATTCAGTTGATTCAGGGGGTAGATTATATATTTAGATTATATATTTATGCAATTTCATGTCATTTTGGACCATTATTATTACCATATCTGTGTGCAAACATTTGGAAAAGCCAGAGCTTATAATAAATGAACAACACCCAAAAAGCTTAAAGACAAACCTTGTTAAAGTACTCCACCAGCGACCAACATTGATTTTACATTCATTTGGCTTTGTTGGTGCCTAGAATGGCTTAGCCTTAGGTGCTAAGCCTTATAATGGCAGGGGGAACCCATTCTTTATTTTCTGAGGTTCTGACATTGTTTATCAACTGCCATACTTGTCATAGCTCACTGAAATATACGAGGCGAGCCACTACAAATCCCTTCCCATGCCTCTTTCTCTTTTTCTATTCAACCTGGCTTTATTTAGTACATTAGATCATTTACTCATTTACTCCTCATTTACTCCTTTACTGATATTAGCCTATAGACTGACAATATAAGAGAATACCAACCCACCTACCACCACAAAAAAAGGATTATATGGGAAACACTGGATGAAGCCCTTGTCCAGTCCATGTTGTGTATTTAGCGTTAGACTGTGTGTAGCTCAGTGACACAAAAACCTCCTTCACTGCTTCATACAGTTAAGTGTTGAATATTTTAAAATGTTCCATATGAGCTGAGCCAGAGGAAGGAAGGCATGGCCGAGTAAGCAGTGTTTCCACTGCTTACAGGATTATGAGTCTCAGAGCTAGAGTTCAAATTACAGGGAGTTACATTCATCTATCTATCTATCTATCTATCTATCTATCTATCTATCTATCTATCTATCTATCTATCTATCTATCTATCTATCTATCTACAGTATCTATCTATCTATCTATCTATCTATCTATCTATCTATCTACAGTATCTATCTATCTATCTATCTATCTATCTATCTATCTATCTATCTATCTTATCTATAAAAGGGAGCATGTGAGCAATGTTTCTCTGTTTAAATTTTTGTCCCACTGATGATGTCATCCCGGCATTGTGTCATCAATGATGATGTCATCAGTGATGTCATAAAGTCCCGGAAGTGATGTCATCAGTGATGTCACTTGAGCAATTGTGCATTGTGACATCACTGATGATGTCACAATGCATTTGACATCATCATAAGACCAATTGTGATGTCATCAGTGATGCGAAGTTATGACATTCTCAGTTTGTGACATCATCAGTGATGTCATAAGTGTCATAAGCACAGCGGTCAAACTGCAGGGCGGGCGAGGCCGCGCAGCGGTCGAGCTGCGTATGCGAGCTGCAGGGCGCGAGATGCCTAGTTTCTCAAAGTTGCTTGCCTGCTTAGTTCCATTTTCCTCTGATCAAAACAGATATGTAAATGAGCAGCACACTGTGCATACCAAAACAACTCCCGTCTGAACACAAGTACAAACGCTCTACAACAAAGGACAGGGAAAGATATGATTGACAGACTACATTGTGGAAGTCAAAGCGCTGAGCCAAAACTACACCAAACTGACGTAAGATACTGGAGCCCACGCTATCTGCTGGATCCTGCTGGAGACTGGAGACCAGTGAGTTGACCACATCAGTGAAGGTTCCATCTATGTGACGAGGATATTTTATCAGCTATTCAGGGTTGTTTCTACAGTGAAAGAAATTAACCATTGTGAATAATTATGTAGTTATTTCACACGTTTGCGACGCAGTTTAACCTGTTTAGAGAGTCATAACATCTTCAAAGAAGATGGATCACTACACTGGTATATAGATGTCACTTGATTAATGAAAAATCATTCAAAAAAGTTGATTTCTACTGGCAACAAGTCAAATGACCATACCCCTTTAGCTCAATTTTGTGGAGAAACTACGCTTTTAAGAAACTCAATATTAGACAAAATAACTTGTTAAAGCAGCTACGAGCAACTTTTTCGATTGTTATTAAACAGTATAAATTTAATATCAATGCATCACATCTTACCTCTAATAGTCGACGAGACCAACGCAGAGTAGTCTCGCTTGAACCCCGAGTGAATCGGCTAGTGTTAGTCTGTCTGTAGCCAGGGCAGATCAGGAAGTGAAATGAAACGGTTTGCAGCAGCCACTTCGGCCATAACCACAAAATAACTTCCAAAAAACCTGTTAGAATATAACGAGAGATGTTCCCGAGAGTATGCGTGGCGTTCACAATGTTTATGCTATGTTGCTAGGCAGCGCGAACGGCGTAGGCAGACAGCTGCGTTTCACTTCCGGGTTTCACTTCCGCGTTTCACTTCCGGGTTACCCGGTCCGGTCTCTCTAGAGAGCCCCCTGTTGACGCGAGTTTAGACAGACATAGACTTAATAATCACCTAAGGGAGCAATCTCAGATACACACGGCTTTGGTCTCAGCTACTATTATAGGTAAGATGTGATGCATCAATATTGTAATTATACTGTTTAATAACAATCGAAAAAGTTGCTCGTAGCTGCTTTAAGATGCATAGTTTTGCAGTGTACACTCATCCTGAGCCTACAGTAGATAATATAGTATAGCTGTTGACTGATTTAAACTGAAACTGATGATGGCTAGCTTGGCGGACTTCAGCATGGCACAATGATAAAATTGTCAGTTGAGGCCACACTGAGTTGAGTTATGACCCATGGCAGAGCAGCCAGAGGGAACCCCGATGCGGACTTGATCTGTGGCAGACCAAACAGGGTAGCCCCTGAGGGACAAGTCAATGGAAACGTACACGCTACAGCTCTGGTTTGATTCCACTGGTCTGAAAGCTACAGAGAACGCTGACTTCCATCCCAAGGCATTTATTTGAATAAGCCCAGCGAGCATTTTTCGGTTGAAAAGACGTTTAAAAAACGTTTAGGGTCAACGTTGAAAAAACGTGCAAGGAAGGTTTGAAAGTGAAAGTTTTTTCACCCACTATTTGCAGACGTTTATTGAATGTTCAGATTTAGACCATATTTCACCAGGAAATTAAATTAAAAATTCAGCAGCGCACACGGGATTCGAACCCCGCTTTCCCACATTCAAGCCAGTCCGCTCTACGCGCTGAGCTATATATTTTCTTATACTCTGTAGAGAGCTGGGCACATATATACTCTATCTCGCACACAACTTGTAGACTACATGATTGTCGACATCGGAGGACAAGTTATTTTATGTGATGTGTGTACGAGACTATTATATTAATGTAACAGACTAAAATTATGTTGTGTGTGTGTGTTGTCTATAGGCTGTAGCCTATGGCTTCAGAGGTTAACTTCATTTAACACCAGAGACTGAGGAGGTACACAGAGCCTCGTATACAGTCTGTACAATAACATAGCGTGCCCAGAGCACCTCGTTCCGCACTTGGTGCAGACCGGTGCAGACTTGCTTTGGTCTAGTCTAGTCAGTCACGGTTAGTATAGCTAGCAAGTAAGTACTTGCGTTACTGCGTTGCTGCAGGAACTGAATTCATTATTTTATAGTATTGCGCTAAACTATTAACCATAGTTGTGTCCTGGAAGCTTTTTGCTGGCACCACATAGCCTATATAGTCCCATATTTATGATATTTCATGTGACATAAAATGCGTTGAAATGTAGTTTTCGTATAGACCAGATTTCAACTCTCAGTTACACAATAAAATGGACAAATGCCAATTCACACACTATCAATATTGCCTCTATTCCAAGCTACAACAAATGTTTTAACAATATGATGCACCAAATTGTGTTTTTTTACACGTTGACGTTGTAACCGCATTTTAGCCGGTTGAAAAGAGGGTGATATTAGGTCTTAGACGTTCAAACCCAATATCACCCAGATTTCAACTAAAAATCAACGTTGAAAAAACGTTTTGTGCTCGCTGGGAGGTGATTTATCAGTGATTGCAGCTGTTTCCTCTCTCTGTAAACAGATGATTCTAGATACAAACTTGAATGCATCTACTCTACTCACTGGAATTAAGAGCCTGCTGCATTACATATTTTTTCAAATTAGGAGTAATGATTCGCATAATTTGGAAAATGATCTATGACATAAAAGTAAAGCTTTTTTAAGTAATTCTGTGCTTGACGCAGCAGGGTTTTTTAGCAGGTCTGTCAGGTGGTAGCAGCAGAACTGCTGGAAACTGAAGGTCAGAGAGCTAACCACATCAGAGAGAGTCCATTGCAGAGTGGCTCTCTTGGGAGTATGTTGTCTTGTCTGCTTGCTATTGAGGATTGTTATCTCCGCCAGAGGCGAAGCCGGGGCCAGATTATGTGATCGGTCGTGTGTGTGCGTCTGTCTGTGTGCCTGTTCGCTCCTCGCTCGGTGTAGCTCCTGCATTTACTAGTGATGATGCAACAGTGATGATGTCGACAGTGATTATGTCGTCATTGATCATAATGTCATCATTGATGATTTCACTGATGAGGGTTAGGGTTATGCACTGTTTAGGGTTATGCAACAGTGATGATGTCACTGTTGAAGGTTTTAATGATGTCATAATTGAAGGCGATGATGTCTAACAGTTATGACACAATCCGATGCTCGCATTGCCCCCCCCCCCCCCCCCCCGCGCTCCATTCAGTCAATGGGCGTAGTCCGGCAGTGGGCACGCAGGGGTATGCGTGAAAAACATGCAGAGGTCGTACGGCGAGAGAGCTCAGGGCGATCCAACCTTTGGGGGTTACAGACCTATGTCACACTCCACTGGCCATCTAGACTCCACACACACACACACACACACACACAGCTATGCTCTGTTTCACTCTTTTCTTCTCTTCTCTTCTCTTCTCTTCTCTTCTCTTCTCTCAAAGAATCACGGCTGTATATCTGTTCTCTTCACAATAAAAATCCTCTGGTTAGTTTGTAAATGAAAGCCTGCCTGCCTCAGCACTCGTCTTTTCCTGGTTTGCTCGCACACATTATGCTTGTTTTGAAGGGGAGAAGGCAGAAAGTAAGATCCGCCCACCCCGACGTACTACAGCCGGACTAAATACGTCTCGACAGATTGTATCTGAATTCGGCCTTATACCTGACATATCATGTCACTGTTGAAGGTTGGCGATTACACTTATTTTTTTATTTTTTTTATCCCCCCCCCCACAGATTTTTTTATCCCATTTTTATCCCCCATTAGTGCTAATTTTAATTTATGTATCCTGGTTGCTGCTCCACCCTCTGCCGATCTGGGGAGAGCCGAAACTGGCTCCATGCTTCCTCCGAGACATGGGCAGTTGCCAGCCGCTTCTTTTCACCAGACGGGAAGCTTCACCGGCAGGACATAGCACGTGGGAAGATCACGCTATTCCAACGAGTTCCCCTCCGTCCGACCAGGCGCCCCTAACGACCAGAGGAGGCGCCACTTCAGCAACCAGGATATTGCATGTTTTGGTGTTGGGTTCCTATATGAAGGAAACCCCCAGGGGGCACGGGGAGAACATGCAAACTCCACACAGGCCATTTTGACGACCCCACCCGGGCGGTGGGCACTCGAGGACATGCGGACGGGCACGCACTCCTTCAGCGCTCACAGCGTCCCAGGTGGGAATCGAACCCAGGACCTTCTAGCTGTGAGGCGACAGCGCTTACCACTGCACCACCATGCCCCCTGTGGCGATTACACTTATGATGTCATATTCTAATGTGATCACGTTCGAAGGCTATAAGAATCAGCTCTGCCAGCTCCACACTGTCAGATCATAAGTTCAGAGTTTAAGATCTACTTCAGCAACAGCCCATGTCTAGTTTTTGTTCTTTCCCGCAAGTTTGTCTGTTGCCAGTTCCAGTTTACCAAGTGTCAAGTGTGTCAAGCCCGTCAAGTGTGTGGAATGGATCCACTAGTCTTCCACTTAACAGCCCTGGTGTCTTTGCTGGAGTCTACGAGGTTTTGCAGCTAGTGGTGTGTCAGGTATTTGTTTCCGTTTTCTTTTCCTATTAAATGCCTGACGACAGTCAGTTTGTTGGAGTGTTTTTGTCATGCAAGCTGCTGTCTCTGTCTCTGCATCCTTTTCCCTGCAGCACTCCATTTGTTGCAGTGTTGCTGTCATGCGAGTAGTTTCCATGTTGTTTTCATGCTGGTTTATGTAATTGTGAAGATGTGAATTGTAGCAAGGGTTAGTGAGCAGCGCCTGTTCTTTAGCCAAATATAAAGCAGCGTATGATCCAAATAATGTACCTCTCAGCATAAAGGTGAAACTGTCCAGCAAGCAGCACCTCAGGCAAGTCGCCAAATCTGTAAACAACATTGAGAGGAATGGTGAAACAGATAAGTGCAATTGGAGACAGCGACGAACCATAAATTGGGCTTTAGGCGTAGTGGTGCCTGGCAGAGATCTGCACTCTACTGAGTGCATGCACTTTTCTAGTTAGTGAGGTTGTTGGTAGTCTTTCCCCTGACTCGAATATGATGTTGAATCGCTGCGCCCTGCATACTACATAACACACTCTGTGCCACTTCGCAGCCCCTGCTGCTGTTTTTAGGGCGGGTCAATCGAGGCTTTTTCACATACCCCCAGGTCGATCCTGGCTACAACCCTCTACTGCCTGGTTGTATTTGAGACCATTTTGACGGGAACTGATCATTGTCATTGGGTGAAACAAATATGATATATCTCCCATGAGACACACACACACACACACACACACACACACACACACACACACACACACACACACACACACACACACACACACACACACACACACACACACACACACACACACACACACACACACACACATTCAAATCTACTGTACAAACTGTCCTGCCTGTCAAGCAGCTAAAAGACGTTTTTTTTCTCCATTTAATTAACAATTAAATTACGGTACTCATCTAACTTGGCATTAATCCTTCCACTGCTCACTTTCCAAATCAAACTGTGAAATGCTGATTTGTTTGTTTGTTGTGCTCCAAAAGTCCTTGTTTCACTTATGAAGCTTTGGCTTGGAGCTCTATGCTCTGAATCACACTGATAGATGACTAGAACAAGTCTATGCCTTTGATTTATAATGCTCCCTGGGTTAGCTTTGTGCTTAGGCAGCACATAAGTGCTTAAAGTGGACTCAGTGTTATAGTCAAGTCACTATACATTATCTCGAGTCCAAGTCGAGGCTCGAGTCCCCAGTGTTCGAGTCCAAGTCTGAGTCACCAAAGAAGAGTCCAAGTCAAGTCCCCATTACCTGAGTCCAAGTCCGGAGTTACTGAACATGAGCGTGAATACGCAGGTAGGTGGAACACACGTGCCTGCCCTTGCATAAAATCGAATTATGTCACGGTGTTAATATAGCTATCGTATGCCAAATTATCAGGGCCTATAATTACAAACAAATAACAAAAAACAAAACAGTGTTTATCAATGAACCAGTCTGAGTCCTCATCTCCAACTTCTGAGTCTGAATGCATGAATGCTCGAGTCCAATTCCAAGCCCAAGTGATCAGTGCTGAAGTCGAGTCACGAGTCCTGAAAATGAGTCCAGGATTCTGACTCGAGTCTACAACACTGGTGGACTCACATAGCACAAATGCACAGACGATGGACAATTTTCAGTATCATGCTGTTTCTAATATTGTTATGTTATGTATTTCTGACTTATGATGCGTACACTTTCCACATGGATTCATCCTCTCCTCTCATTCCATCTCTTCTCATCTCATCACCCCTTATCTCATATCTCATCTCCTCTAACCTCATCTCCTTTCATAATATGCAATATAACAAATGGCTCTGTCATTCTCCTATGGCCTGAGAAGCTGAATGATCTCTAACAGGTAAGCTTTGCCCTTGCAAAAAAAAAGCACCTGGCTCTCTGATTGTGAAAAGTTAAACAAAGAAATAATCTACAGAGACATGAAGAAAATATATGTTGGCAACTGCGCATGTGTCGGAGGAAGCATGGTGCTAGTATACGGCTCTCCCCAGATCGCCAGAGGGGGTGCAGCGACGGGGGCAGCAGGGGGAAATAGTACAATTGGGGAGAAAATGGGGGGTATATATATATATATATATATATGTATATATATTATATGCCAAAAACAAGAGGCAACAAATTCCTCATATTGACTGCTAAAAGTTTATTTGACAATGTGAGATCTTTGCGTGTTAACTGACTTGATATGCACTGCGATCCATCCGCTAGATACTTTTCCACAGAGTCATTAATAGTCGTTATCTTTCAACTCTTCAGCTGAGTGCACTTGCACTGCTCCTGGAGATTAAATGGATAAGAGATCCTTGGCCCCAACTCCAGTGGGGAGAAGTGTGCTGTGCAAACAAGTGCCCTATGTCACATGACTTTTAGACAGGGATCTGGAGAATGACCAGACCAGCACTGGACCCATTCCAAAGACAGAGATCTGGATAATGACCAGAGAGCAGCACTGGAACCATTCAAAAGTGGCAGAGAGCGGAAAGCCGTGAATAGAAAAGCTGTGCAACAATTGAAACGGAACATATCACATTTATATCATCATTAATTATTACATAATTAACAGTACTTTTAAAGGACATAGGTTATCGCCTGGGATTATTGAGCAGGGATGCCAACAGGAGACAGACCTGTTTTAGAATAAATTGTAATCAGGGACAGCTTCTTCCATAAACCTTTTTTTGAATATCAAGTAGCCTAATTGCACTCAGAGTATGTAATTGTTCTGTGAATCTACATTTATCTACTGTAGCTGCCTGAGTGCCTCATATGAATAACTAGCCTACTGACCACTTTTCACAAAAAAGGAAGACCTGTTGAAGCCTACATGTATTTCTAGCTATAGGCCATTCTGGTACAGATGGACATGGACAGTGGAGCTTGGGGACAATCCCTATATTGAATATGGGAAGATCAAGATCAGGATGTGAGCAGGCAAAATAGGTGCGTAATATGTCAAGATATCGAGCATGTAGCCTGTTTTGAAAGCCTATCAGAGGGACAGATTAGATATTTTTTGATAAACAGGCTTACACAAGCTTACACAACATCACATGGCATGACATCAAAGAATGCAGCTTGTGATGTAAGCTTTAGGAGATGCTGTTAGTGAAGAATACACAGGCCTGCTTACACTTGCATTGGTTCTTATCTGGTCCCTACTCCCTACAGCCATACGCTTCATCCTGGAGTATAGAAAGCTGCACATTGACAGATCGGATGAGAGCATCACTTGATAGCCTACCAGCTGTGACAGCGGCACGTACAGTAGTAGCAGCAACAGCATCCTCAAATGTATCTCATATATAACATTTTCAAAGCAGTTTGATTCTTTGAGGATTTTGATTTTGCCATATGCCTTTTCTGGTGGTAGTAGATAAGCTATATCGAGTCGAGTGCGTGTTTTAGCCACATGCGTCTCTACTCACAGAATCACTTGCGTTTTTACGCAGCTGTTCCTCCTCTCCCATCACCGCGGCCGGGTCCACCACCAGCTTCTCGAAGCACGCCGAGCCGAGAGAGGAGCTCTTCTGGTGGGACATGATGAGCTGGCACACGGGGAGCTTGGGGCTGCCGTGCGCCGTCAGCTCCGGCTTGCTCCCGGTGCCTCCAGCAGCTGCGCCCAGCGGTTGATGAAGGGGATGCCCGGCGCTGCTGGTGCCGGGGACCGCATCGCCAAGGCTCTTGTCTCCATCGAAAGGCGCCGGGGGTGAGCAGCACAAATTCGGCTGAGAAGACGAAAACACCCGGTCTAATTGTTTCTTTTTCCTCTTAAACATCCACAAACCCGACTCCTTTTTGCTGACCTCCGCGCCTCCCCCGGCACCGCGGCGCTCCGAGCCGAGTTTGGGGCTCAGCCGCTTGGTTTTCTCTTGGAAATTCTTCCACATCCTCCGCTGGTAGGACAGAGACTCCTGGCCCTTCGCGCTGCTGTCATCCTTGGGTGCTTTCTCGTCCATGGTGCCTGTGCAGCAGCCGGCCAGCCTGAGCGCAGTCCGTGTAGTGAATGGACGTCGCCGTTGGGCTGCTGCAGCTCGGCAGCACTTCCACTGATGATCAATTTGTGCCAAGGAGACGCATGTGATGGTGAAGGGGGGTGTTATAGCGGCAGTCTCCCATGCGAAATATATCGCCTGTCGACTGTCTCCTGCTGCCGCTGCACAGGCTGCAGAGGTGTGAATTTCATTTCAGCACGAAACCACGACGAGTGTCAAACGGCGACAGGAAGCGGCAATCTATCGAAAACGTCTACTCTGTGTGACACTCATTCTGTGACCTCAACAACTCAAACTTCCACGATGTTGTTTCACTTGTTTGGCCTCCACCGCTTGGTTGTTGTAGGTCTGCTTGCCCTCTCTGTGCACTGAATTTACCAAGGTTTATGCCAACTTCCCCATTAATTGTATTCAAATGAAGAAGGACGAATGCTGCAACGCGCCTCCCCCTGGCGAGCCATGTCACTATAATCTAAATGCTGGCGATTGCATAACAATGCCTCGTGGACATGTTTATAATTTAGTTGTTCATTCCGTCATACCCATAGACTGTCATACCCCTCTTTCTAGACTGTGTGTGTGTGTGTGTGTGTGTGTGTGTGTGTGTGTGTGTGTGTGTGTGTGTGTGTGTGTGTGTGTGTGCGTGTGCGTGTGCGTGTGTGTGTGTGTGTGTGTGTGTGTGCGTGTGCGTGTGCGTGTGCGTGTGTGTGTGTGTGTGTGTGCAGGCCTGGGAAATAAAAATTCGTAACTGTGCACACAGGGACCTTTTTCATCTGTCAAAATCAAACTTTACATAAGGCTCTACACAGTAACTGTCTTTTATGAGACGGTAGGTTCTTAGCTTTGGTTTATACCATAAATCAACAGACCATTTATACAAAAGGAACATAATATTATCATAGTCTCCCGAATATCACACACCAACCTGTTATGAAAAATATATGACAAATCGTTCAGATGGAATAAAGATTTCAATTTAATTGCCCAGGGATGTCTATGGGCAATGTCCCAGTTAAATAGCCTATATTTTTTGTGAGTCTCTGATCCAACATCCTCATGAGTCTTTTCCATAGTCGAAGCATTTGACCTTTGTGCCTGATGTTTGGGGATTCCCAACCCATATCACCACTGATGGCCAGAACTGATGTGCATCTGTGGACTCCTAGAAAATAACGGATAGCTCTGTGATGCACAGTGTTATAGCTTAGATGTTCCCGGAAACCCCAAACACCAGAAGCATAATCCGACACAGTACAGACACATGAGTTATACAGTTGCGTGTGAGTATGAAATCCCAGATTTCCACAATGTTTAACTTTGTTCAGTACAGATCCCAGGGCTCTGCCTGCTGACTGAGCTAGAACACTGACTCCCTCCTTAAAGGTCATATGCTCGTCCAGCGTCAGGCCCGGATATTTATAGTGATCCGTATATCATAGTATTACTGGACCAAAATTAAATACAAAAGAGCTCCTCTCCCTTGATATATAAAGCATTCAAATGTATAGCAGTAGGTGTGTGAATCCTTGAAATGTCCACATTCACATGATCTTCATTCTTTTTTTTCTTTTTTTATGTATTTTATTTTCATATTTTAAGTTTTTATAGAACACAAACCGTCAATCACAATTGGAAAGAGGATGGAAAGGGAGATTTCCATTCCTTCAGAATTTGTTTTTTGGCAACAGTTGTCCCCAGTGTCAGAGACTGTTGCACAGCTGATTCAAGATTCAAGATTCAAGATTTTTATTGTCACTCCGTAGTACAAGTATCATGTGTGAAATTCTTGTGCTGTAGGCTCTGTTACAACATAGTGCAAAAAATAAAAAATAAAAAAATAAAAACAAGAGGCAACAAGCAATAAAGCAGTAAGACTCGCCACAGACAGTGGCGTATTCACAGAGGGGCTCTCTGTAGGAAAGTTCAGAGAGGACTCTGAGCAGCCGAAGATGGCGAGTTCTGCCTCCGGCTGAAGGGCCACCCCGTAGGCCTTAGAGTACCAGTCAAATATTCTGGCCCAGAATCCCATCTCATGATCTTCATTCTTCACTGATATCATATGATATGATGACAATATGAGGCAAGTTAAATGGCAATATGATATTGCCATTTAACTTGCCTCCAAATTCATTCCTCTAAAATACCAACCAGCAACCTTGGTGAATCCAGAGCGAATACTGAGACCAAGACCTCAGTTGTCATTTAAAGGTTTGAAGACATGCAAACGTTTTTCTTAATTAAAAAAAAACAATAATACCTTTCATTTCAGAAATACATAAAGCAGGACATGGGTCTATAGCTTTACGGCTCCTTTCAGAGAGTCCCACATTGGAGCGGTGTCCAGATATGTTACCCCTGTGAAATAGGCTAGGCTTCAGTAAATATTATCACCCACGACCACGAGCAGCAGTGAGGCACACAGCCAAGCTGCTGCAGTGACAATAATAATAATAATAACTCTTTACATCTTCCCCTCTGGGCCTTATTTCAGTGATGTCCTGCACCGCCACCGTCCCCTGGTTAAGCATGCATGTCATGCACTCAAACACACACACACACACACACACACACACACACACACACACACAGACACACACACACACACACACACACACACACAAATTACACGAATGAATACAATCCCTTTCCACCCACACACACAAACCTGTAACACACACATGGCGAGACAGACGCAAGAGGTCACAGTACGACCTTTTCTATTTAAACAGAGATGATGCAATTTGACTTTGAGCTATAAAGTAAAGTGCAAAGGGGAATATTACAGGATCTTCTTCGCACTATCATAAGAAATGCCCTTTCTTTTCTTTTCTTTTCTTGATTCTGTACAAAGGTATATTATGATTTGTTGTGTGGCCATCTTGGCGATATGATATAGTGTTTTGTAAGCCCATATGGGCTGGGCACCCAGGTGCATGACACTTAAATAAAAATAAAAAAAATAAAAAAAAATCAATCAATCAATCATAGGTTTGGGGCGGTCGCCAGGTTTGGGTTTAGGAGTAAGAGATCTGTGAGCGCGGTCAAGCACCATGGGGTTAGATATCTCATCGCCCAGCAGCTCAGTAAAAAAGAAAACCATGAGTGCAGTAGTAGGTTTGCCATTTTCTGCGTCCTCAGGGATCGGGGAAGACAATAATCCTCAGGTTCTGATGGCGGCTTCTGTTCTTTAGGTCATTCCGGTCTTTCAGTTTCCCGATTTCCCAGACATGGTGCTCTCCATCTTGTTGGGTCATGGCGGTTGAGGGCGCCCTCAATCTCCCGAACAGCAGTGGCCATCTTGGTCTGTGTTGAGCTCAGCGACGCCGTCTCGGCTCTGAACTCTGCTGTCAGAGAGGCAAGGTCAGCTTTGGTGTCCTGACAGAGGGTCTCAAGGTCTTGCTTTATTTCAGCGTGGAAGCTAGCCATCTCTTGTTTAATTGTGTTGCTCATTAGTTGTCGAGAGGCGCCCATCTCGGCTTTAACTAGCTGGAGAAGAGCGTTCTCCTCCGGTTGTTGTGTAGGTGACGCAGGGTCCCGGTGGCGGATGATGGAGCTAGCATTAGCGGGATCCATGACCGTTTGTTTGAGTGAAGGGCTAGTCAAACTTTGTGCCGCAGCTTTGGCTTTCTTCTTCAGGTTCCTGGTCGACGCCATTACATGCACAAATCATTCTCGGATCTGCAGGCAGCAGATATGCCACTGGCATGTTAAAATGTTGTGTTCTACTGAAAGTAATATGCTAAAATATTCAGGGCATGTTAGACCTTCGACTACTCCATGTTGGACGCAAACCAGAAGTCCCCAAAGGGGAATATTATAAAGGGATGGTCCTCATCCCCCTAAATAGTCGCAGAGGGACTGACAGTCCAAGGGCCTGCATGTAGATTTAATCATGAGGGGCTAAGGGACCACAAGGGCATGGTTTGAAAGAGTGATGGTAAGGGCATGATGGCTCCTTTGAGGTCTTCTGTTGAGGGTCAGCGTCTTCACTCATCTAATAATGAGAACATGGTAATCATACCCTTCAGTGGTGTGTGGTGCTTTATAGCAAACCTTGACTCCTAGAGGCAATCCTATCCTTATCCTTCAGGTGCACAGCATAACATACCGCTGTTGTCATGTGATGTCTCATAACCCTTGATGCTTATGAACCCTTTCAAAAACCATTGGCAAAAACTCCAAAATATACAGTCAAGCTGAAAACAATGCTCTCTCTGTTTCTCTACTCCTGAAAAGTTGACATTTGAGTTCCAAGTCTTTCACCTGGCAGTGACCATAATTGTCTTGCTTAGTCATGGATTTCCACTGAAAAGGCAATTGCCATTTTACCAGTGGTGATGTAGAACAATAACAATCAGTAGTAGCACACGTGATAATAAAGTTATTTAAGCAGCCCGACACATCTAAACACACCTGCACCAGTTGTTTCGAATGTTCTGTCATATTCAGACACATTGATCAGTAAGTGAGTGTATTTTCATGCCAATAGTATACTTTTTAGATGAATAATCAATTATATGCTACAGCTTTATTGCAGCTTGGGATCAATTTCACTAATAAAACAGGCCTATAATTTTTGCCTGATATCCATCACATCCACCCTACAAAAGAATCTACTCCAATCAAGAGCAGGAGAGCACGAGCAGCAGCACAGCAAAGCGCCCTGAGCTCCTCGTTTAGTTTAGTGTCCTCTAGAGAGAGAGTGGTGGACCAAAATGCGTGACTCATTAGCCAATGAACAGCCAGGAAAGGCTCTTGCGCTACTTTTGCATGCTAAAATAAAGCTGATAATGTACAATTTGATTCAAGAAAAAAAACACCTTTCAAAGTACAACACAAACTGTCCATTTTGCTGCAACTCGACAGTGCTGCTTAATCCAGGACCTTACTTCCTGGAACTCTTGAGAGTAAAAAACTGCTCCATTGGAGTGAATGGAGATGTCGCGACTCTTCTATATACACGTCTCTGGTTTAGCTATTAAGTAGATCGAGATGTGAGCGTGTGTGCCAGACAGTTCCTTTCAGCTGCCACAGGCTGTTCTCCTGGATTGGCATGCATTGATAACTGATGCTGCAGTGAGCACTGTTGACAGCAGATTCATCTGTCTACTACTACCACACACACACACACACACACACACACTCACACGCACACACACACACACACACACACACACACGCACACACACACACATACACACACACACACACACATAAAAAGACACTTAAAACACATTTCTCCCCTCTGCAATTGTATCATTTTATTCAGTGCCACTACAAGAACAACTCACATAGTCGTGATGATACAACCATTTTCACTCTACGGGGATGAATCATACCCCTCATAACCCATTCAGTCAGAGAAGATCAGCATGTTGAATGTGATCTAGCCACCATGCATCCTACCTATCAAGCATTACATTGTGTGTAGCGGTGCAGTGGAGAGACGGGATACCAAGCTGAGTACTTAAATGCGACCACCACATAGGGCCAATCTAATGGGAGTTGCCCAGTAAGTACAACCACAGTCTTCTACTAATGGCCATTTAGTGCCTTGCTCAGGGACACATAAAAAAGGATGGGAGAGTGTTCTGCATCTAGCTCCCCTGTGGTGAGATTTTCCCAGCCAGCTGACCTTCCGGCTACATGGCAACTTCTGTAACCTCTCAAGACTCATGTCAGTCTTGTATAGCAGGGATACAGCTCTGTGAGAGCACATACAAGTCAACAGTTCTCTGGCTAAATACTGTACGTTTTTCCCCCTTTACTCATTTGCATGGGAATTAAAAAATATATCTGTCTGACTCCATCTGTTCATATTTTAGTCAGATAATATGCTGCTTCAGCACCAGTGAGTGTGCATTTGCAGTATGTAATGGTCTTGTTACAGTATATTACATTCACTGCATAATAAAAAGCTCTCCTGTCATCAGAAGATGATTTGGAGAGCAACAGACAATCAACACAATAGTTAATGGCGGATGAAATATCATGCATTGACCACATAATCAGCATCATCTCCTGTGAAACCAGCTGCTGATGAGCACAATATATTTCATGGCACCAAATGAAAGCCAAGTGTGGGAAGAAGATATCAGGCTATTTATCTGGTTTATTTCCAAATCTGAAATAAACGCACTGCCGTAATGCTGTGGCGCTCTTCCAGCGCTGTCATCACTCAACATCCACAGTAAGTGAAGAGTACAAAATGAACTATCTGCTCTGCTCTGAGAGCTATTCCCTTGAGACTTGCTATTTCTCTGGGATTTATCAAACTGCCAGACATAGGGTATTTATTGTTAGTTCATTAACAGTCAAAGTAATGTTCACAGAGAGCTCAGCTGATGTCTTGCTGAGCTAAGCTGCTTCGGCATACATCAATCTCCCATTATTGTGTTGACAAGTTCACACTGCAGGCACACCCTCTTCAAGCTGACAGCAGTTACCAAGTGACCACCGGCACAAACACATGAACTCAGAGCCAGCCAAGGAAACGCACGGGTCTGTGAGTATGCTCAAAGAAACAGGCAAATACTTTTTTAAGAAAAGGCTAAATGGATATTGTTGTTTATGTTTATACAGGGAAAAATATAGTGTAAAGGGTCTTGCCTGGAGAAGGCTATAACACTTTTACTGTATTATTTGATTTCAACAACCCAACATGTAACTACAACAATACATTTAATTTAACAGAAAAATAATCTGTCATCAGAAAACAAAAACTTGGCTCACGAACATTTTCCTTTTTTTAGATAATTCCTCTGAAGTAAGAAGCATGGCACACAAGCCAATGTTACAGCCCTATCACAATCACAGCAGGTATCTCTTTTTATTTGTTTATTATATAGGGCCTACTGTATATTCACTTTTGTAAAGCTTTAAACGCACAGGGAGCGTCAGACGCTCATGTTTTGTCCACCCATTATTTTAAACGGCAGAGAGCCAAGAGCGTTCTGACGCATGTCAAACTGCCTTGACGCCTGTACTCCGAACCTGTTTCGATTTTGGAGCGTCAAATGAGGTTCCAGCAGCGACCAAAGCGCTCTGAGCCCCCCCCCCTCTCCCTTTCTGCCCACTATCATCCCCTGCTATGCTCCTCAAACAAATCTAACAGCAGTTTAAATACAGCAAGAATGTAAATACGCTACACTATAGCAAGACAAAGTGAGAATAATGTTCTAAACGCATCGGCTAGCAAAATATAGCCTATCCCTGGGTGTCATGATGAGATTAGATTGGTGAAAGTTTGAACAGAATGATTGCATCATTTTCTCTCGCAGCACTGCTTTTTTTTCCTCCCCCTCTGCACGGCAGACAGGTAGGATGATCCAACAGCCTCTGAATGACAGGGGCTCAAAACGACGGTATAACAACTTTTTTTTCATCTGTCATTGTGCCTGCCTACATATAAATTAGTGTCCTTCTCCCAGAAATACAGATGGTTCCGTCATTCTGTGGTGTATACCTTTCAGATCTGATGCCTGCAGTGCGCTATAGGGGCAGAAATTGACGCGCGTCAAGTTTAGCTCCCTGTGCGTTTTGGGCTTTAGCCATAAAAACAGTTTGACAGCTAGGCCGGATCTACCATATGGGCAACCTGGGCAGGTGCCAAAAAGCCGCCCCCCCCTCCCACACACACACACAGAACTATGACACAAAAGACCAGTCAGGATGGCGGGCAAGTGGGTGGCCATTGACTGTCAATGGTGGTGACTGGTGAGGCATTCTTTCTTCCATAGAGATTTTGTAAAATGCTTATAATTTTCTTTTTATACTTTTTCAAACCACGCTATAAACATATATTAAGAATCAGGAGAGACCATATAACATTTCACTTGGACAAAAAAAATAAAAATACGTCCCCCAGTTATCTTCACATTTCCCTTCTGCCTACGCCCCATCCACACAGCACACATCCACACAGCATGGGTAGTGGCCACGTACCGAAATTTCACACGCGGATCGCAGTCGCATCCCATCTGATAAAGGGAGACAGTTGATGGAATGAAAATAAGGTTGGGAACTACCAGCAACCTTTCCAGCACCGCTGTGAATCACCTTGATCTTATTATGCTAGATTCAATCAGCTTCTGAAAGGGACACAACTTCTATCTCCCCAGTTGATGGAATGGAAATAAGGTTGGGAACCAGCAGCAACCTTTCCACCACCGCTGTGCATCACCTTATTAAATTAATCCTTAATCCACAATAGCATCAGACAGGGTGACACAGCACGCACAGAGACATCAAGTCAATGTGAGATCTGCTTTGTGGATGGCCTGAAGGTTGGCGAGCCAAGACACCCCATCTTGTCTTTGTTAGTCTTTTGGGGCGAGTGAACGTTTTATTGGATTACAACCTTTTCCCCCCCTGATCTATTCTTTGCTTCCATCACAAAATGTTAACTTAATTTTGCATTTACAAGGCAACATACCCAGTCTCCCAGAATAACAGAGATCAGTAATCATGAGCTTGTAACTCTGTGCTGATCTTTCTCTGGGTCTTTAGGGCTGCTGCTGCCTTGGAGGGTGGTGTGAGTGGTCAGGAGAGGACGCTGGCTGTGCTGCTGGAGCAGGCTTTCAGGATCAAAGAGGAAGTGCAGGCCACCCATGGCTGCATCCAGGTGGAAGCTCTCTCCCGCAGGCTGCTGGAGAACCACATCCTCACCGTCACCCACATCGTCAAACAGCTCAGCACGAACATACAGGTACTGCATCCTCCTCATCATCACCCATATGGTCAAACAGCTCAGCACGGACATACAGGTACCACTCACATCCTCCTCACCATCACCCACATGGTCAAACAGCTCAGCACGGACATACAGGTACCACTCACATCCTCCTCACCATCACCCACATGGTCAAACAGCTCAGCACGGACATACAGGTACCACTCACATCCTCCTCACCATCACCCACATCATCAAACAGTTCAGCACGAACATACAGGTACCACTCACATCCTCCTCACCATCACCCACATGGTCAAACAGCTCAGCACGGACATACAGGTACCACTCACATCCTCCTCACCATCACCCACATGGTCAAACAGCTCAGCACGGACATACAGGTACCACTCACATCCTCCTCACCATCACCCACATGGTCAAACAGCTCAGCACGGACATACAGGTACCACTCACATCCTCCTCACCATCACCCACATGGTCAAACAGCTCAGCACGGACATACAGGTACCACTCACATCCTCCTCACCATCACCCACATGGTCAAACAGCTCAGCATGAACATACAGGTAGGGGGTAGGCTAGGCTGTGGCTAAGGTGTCAAGGGGTCAAATACTGTATTTCTTTGCTAATTATTTATGCAATCAATTGATGCACTGTAGTCAAGTATCCTGCGCCCTCTATATTTATCGATCCGTTTTGTGTCTCACCCCTTTCATTACGTGGATCAACGCAGAGCGAGTGTTGACAGTTAAGTGCCCCTCTGTGTGCACTGTCTGTTTTGTCAATGTCTCTTCGTCTTTCCCTCACCATTTCTTTCGCTTACACACGCACACACACGCACGCACGCACGTACGCACGCACGCACGCACGCACGCACGCACACACACACACACACACACACACACACACACACAGTGATTTGATTACACTTGAGAGAATTGGTGCAGAGCCTGGGGAAAGCCCCTCCAAATCTCATCAACCATGCACATTTTCTCTGTATAAGCAAAACATTTCAAATAGTGGCAGTGTGAAATGCTTGCCAATAATGTCACTCAGAAGAATGACTAGATATGAACTGCGCGGTGCAGGGAAATGAGTCTCATCAAACATGTCACTGCTTGGAGTCATATTTGACTGAGCACCTTATCACTCCAGACACTGATCACTTTAAAGGTCCCATATTGTGTAGTTTTCTGCTGTTTTAAACAGAACAAACGATACAAGTGATACAAGGCATCATTAGTGCAATCCAAACGGTCCATTTACACTCACATGGGCTGTCTGTCATTATCTGAAATTATTGATTCCTGGAGGCTAATAATTACAGTAATTATCTGCCAGTGAATGTTTGCATAAATAATAAGCCTAGCCGTTAAGTGAATACTCTGCTAAATCAGATAGAGTAAATGAAAGCATCGTTCCACAGCTCATTATTGGCCTTGAGTATAAGCCAAGGGCACGTCATCACCTTGATGCTGGTTACCAGAGCCCGACACACGTGAGTGGGCCTGTCCTGTAAACTCATTAGCCATGCAATTATTATTATTATGCAAAGGTAGCGTAGCGTGGCGTGACCACGACCAGATTATCTGGCACTTACTTTTCTCCCTCAGTTAGTACAAGTTAAGTTAAGTACACAAGGCAATCCGCCAACAGCATTTTGTTCCTTCACACCATTAACACTGGGGACAGAGAGTGAATTGGATAAAGGATGATCATTTATCATCCCTTATATCAGGTAAGAAAAGGGTCACCTTTTTAATTAAAGCTGTACATCACCCAATCCTTTCTCCACTATACATTTCCCTTCAGGTTTTCTGCTAGGATTCAGGAACAAAGTCGGGACCGTTCACTTAATTCTCTCTATTAGTGGTTTATTTCATGACAATTTAGCGAAAGATGCTTTTATACATTTTATATATATATATATATATATATATATATATATATATATATATATATATATATATATATAACTGTACTGTACTGTACATACATTAACCCTTTTGTTCTGAGCAGGCGTTGGAGAGCCAGATCGCCCAGAGGGACACGGTCACGTGTGGAACCTCGCTGGCTGTGCAGAGCCTCGAGCAGAGAAACATGGCTGGGATTGGAGATGTGAGAGGCAGAGTAGCCAGGTATGTGCTGCACATCAGGCCCGGGTCCGGTCCAATAGTGTCTGCAAACACTTAGGTGACAAATGGGCAGCACAACGTGACAAATACAACAATAACATGAGTCCCAGAAATGTTATATCATCTCACAGGCAACTATCTGAAAGTGAATTTACCTGTGACTGACAAATTGTCCTGATGTGAAAAACAGAACCCATCTGGTATCCCTATAGCAAACCCTATGTGATTTATTTACCATTTACCCAAGTCTGCCGCATGCAGCAACTTAACTGCACCTTCCTTGCTCGTATCCTAGGACATGTCTCACTGCATAACCATCATCCTCTGCGTCTGGCAGCTATTCAAAGTCTCACACACTTCCAGAAGCTAATTATTTCGTTCTCACTATAGAGTGAACTTTCTAGAGTAGACCCTGATTAGCACTGGCTCGTCGTTATCCTCTGTCTGAGGCTGAGCAGATAGCACTATTAGGCTGGATAGCTGAGGAGAGAGCCTGCTGCACGGCTTTTAACTTCAAACAAGAGATCTCATATTACGCCAATTTTATCCTCTCTGGCTCACTGGCTCACTGGCTTCCAATAAAATTCCAGATCCATTTTAAAGTACTGGTGCTAACTTTTAGATCCTCCTTGCATGGTCAAACACCCTAGTATATTGCTGATCTTATTCTCCCTTATACGACCAATCGGGCTCTGAGGTCATCCGAAGAAAATCGACTACGTCTCTCAAACCTGTTTTAATACCTGAGACGACTGCACCCAATTTATGGAATGCCCTGATCTTATCATTGCGATCCTTAAGCCCACCAACAATGTTGGCAGTTGTTGGAGAATGTTTGAGTGGTGAGCTATGGGCTAAAGGATTGAACACGTCGAATCTGACCAAACATCTCCAAACAATTCCAAGCAAGGACAGACCACACCACACCACACACCACAAACATCTGTGTTTGTCCGTGTTTGTTGTAGAATGTTTGATTGGTGTGCCATGGGCTTTTAGACCCTTTGAAAAGCAGCTGAAAACGTTCTTCAGACATGTTTTGGTTAGCCTACGACCTTTTGTTCCATTTTGATTTGATTTGCTCTCATTGGTTTATTTCCTCGTCTCTCTTTGTAACTGTTGTCCATACCGTCTGCATAGCAGCACTGTGCTGTTTGTGTCACTGCTATTGTTTACAATACTGCAAAGCACTTTGTGAATCTGTATCTGTGAAAGGTGATCAACTTTACTGACTGTCACCTCTTTCACCACACAAGCAGGAGTCGATCATTTGCATTGACTAAAGATAGGCGTGTTCGTGTTGCCAGGTTACAGAATTTGATTCCTTTTGAACATCCTAGGGCCGAGGCAATCACTGGTCCTGACAATTCCATTTCTCCATATATGCCACACGTATCAAACGCAAGATGCAGAAGGTGATGGCCGACCCCTCTCACCCCGCTAGCTCTTTTTCTAAGAGACTCCAGTCTCTTAAGTGCAGGACATCTCGCCTCAGGAACAGCACATATCCTGAGGCTGTCCGGTACTTGAACTCCGACGCACTTTTTACCCGCACTTTGAATGCAGACGGCAGTTGCACAAAGCAACAAAGCAACATACGCTGTAGCAGAATGCACTTTGTAACGGTTCTCACCATATTGTTTGAATGTATAATCTGGATAACTGTTTTTGCTGTTCTTATTTCTTTTCCTTTTTTATCACCTGTGTGTTTTCTATGTTATGTTTGTTTTTAGAGCTGCACTGAGATAAATTCCTATCAACTCTGTCAACATGGCAATAAAGTATTGAATCTTGAATCTTGATCAGATAGCCAGATCAAGCAGACAGTGGTAATCAAAGTAGATGTGTGAGTACAAAGGGATGGTATAAATAGCTAGGCGCTGTGATAAATCTTTGTGATACTTTGTCGACATCAGACACTAGCTTCACACTAGGCTGACCCTGTCTAGAGGGCTGCCCTGCCCCCTTCCCGCTGTGGACGAAGGGGAGGTCAGGGAATTGGTCAATTACTCAATGGAAAGGAGATTCATGGTCCTCTAAGTGCTGTCGAAAACCCTCTCCAACTTAAACTAATGACCTCTGATGGGCTATTCATGAATAAGCAACAAGCAAGTATAGCTAGTGTTTGGGATTTTCATCAATGGTAGTTATAAATGCTACTTCCATGAAGGAAACAGTAATCCGGCGCACACACATCCCCGGGTATGGATTAGTAGTTTACAGTAAAACACACGGGGTGATTTTTTCTCTTTCCTCTGAGAGTGGACGGCTGGCTGTTTGGCAGGTGATTCTGAGTTGATTGCTGCTGAGTGAGCCTGGCCCTGTGCAGTGAGGGAGCTCACACCAGCCTCACAATATCAACCACAACCAGTTCTCTGGAAAGACGGCTTGAGTTGAGATGTTAAAATGAATTGACATGAGGACGTCAAGGTCTCTCCATACATAGTTTTCACTGCGGCTCTGCATCTAATTCTCTGTTTGGATCATTTTTGTCCTCAGGATGAATATTTGTGAGAAGAATAAAACTTTGGATTAATACATCTGTCACATACTGTATGTTTGGCTTTCATTTAACTACTACTGCCCTGACACAAACACACACACACACACACACACACACACACACACACACACACACAACAGGGTGGTAAATCATTGCGATTGTAGCACTATAGCTGGGAGGATAGTAGATGTGTACGTACAAAGGGATGGTGAAAATATAGCCAGGTGCTGAGATCAATCTTTGTGATACTTTGTCGATATCAGACACTTGCTTCACACCAGGCTGACCCCTTCACACTCTGGACGTTTGTTTGGGAGGTCAGTGGAGGGAGAAGGCCAATTAGTCGTGAAGAGGAGAGGTGATTCATGCTCCTCTAAGGGCTGCTGAAAACACTCTCCAAATGAAAGTAATGAAGTCTGATGGGCTAGGCATGAAGAAGCAAGTATGCCAGTGGTAGGGTTTCTCATGAACTGTAATCCCTTTTAATAACTGGTGGATGGGTCTACTGGGAAACAATCCTAAAACTCACACTGGGTAACTAAATAATTTGCTGTAGTGTTTGGTTATTGAGCTTTTATTGTATTTACCACACCTACTATAGGTTGAGGCGATAGTCTCGTCATAGACGCTGGGTTAGCTGGCTCATCCTGGCTGGGGGCGTGGTCAGGGTGGGGTAAATCCCCCGTTCTATCCATTCAGCAAGTTAGAATTTAGCTGCTAGCCCAGCCCAGGCAGACACGATCAGGGATTCAACCACCGCAGTAAACGCACATCTGGATAGACGTCTTGTGTTCTGCTCTAGAATCCCCAAAACTGTAGTTAGAGCGGCAGCACCTTCCTTTGGTGAGTCAGCCCATTGAGATATATGGGCGGTTTTACCCCACTCGCGCGCCAGCCGTATAACATTTTGTGGGCGTTCCCACACACGCCAACTGTCTCTATGGTGACATCCATCCAAACACACACACACACACACACACACACACACACACACACACACACACACACACACACACACACACACACACACACACACACACACGCACACACACACACACACACACACACACACACACACACACACACACACACAGAGTCATATATTGAGCATTAGACAATCAATGTAAGTGACTTGACTACTTGACTAATATGGTTAATTTCCTTCACCCACAAATGGGTTTCTCTGTATCCCAGTGAAAGTAGTACAATGACATCATAAATTAAGTGTAGGAGAAGAGCTATCTCAGAGTTATACTGGTAAGGGCAGCATGGGAAGCTTAGGCTGATCAATCAGACTATACACACAGGACAGCTATTAGGAGGAAGATGTTATATGGGTAGCTGTCAAAAGAAAATTAGACCACAAACTAAGTCTGATTAGTGTTCCGATTGCGCCGTAGATGCTTGTGCAGATTTTTCTAGTGCCGACTTCAGTTGATTGGTAGCTGTGTTTTTGCTTGTGTTTTCATC
The DNA here is from genome assembly GCF_964638095.1 of Poromitra crassiceps. NCBI lineage: Eukaryota > Metazoa > Chordata > Actinopteri > Beryciformes > Melamphaidae > Poromitra > Poromitra crassiceps. Next base: position 25,392,561 of record NC_139631.1, on the reverse strand, counting down.
AATAATTATTGGGCCGATATAAACAAATAGTATTCACTAGGAACGGGGCGATCTGCTTATCTCAAAACACGATTCGATACGCGATATGGGCTTCACGATTCGAAGCAACCCATGATACAATGTAATAAATAAAAGTTCTGTTTATTTGAGCGACAAATCTTTTTAGCAATTTCATTGGCTTGCTTGATTGTAAACAGCAATCTTTCTTTCTTTCGTGGGGACAGATACCTCTTATAGATGCCTCGACCCCTAGTGGCCACATCGTAAAGATGTCTTTGCAAAGTGCAAATACAGTCATATAATCTAGATGGAGAGCTTGTGAAACCTATTTGTGATTTGTACAGTAGAATAAAGTGGAGCTAATATCACAATACATTTTTCAGCCCCACAATAGTTATTGTCACATTTTTGTATTGCGAAATATATAGAATTTCAATATATTGTCACATCCCTCGCTATTCACTGTCAACATGTAATTTGTTTGTACACCATCCAAAGAAAAAGATTCAACTGCTTGGGATACAGTGTGGTCCGCTTATGGCTCGCCTTAATATGTAGATAAGGACACCTGTCTCAGCCTATGTCAGTCCACCTGCCTCATCTGAACCACCTGTGTGTTTGAGCGTGACTCTGTCTTCTTTGTCTCTCCATCACTTACCCATATCCCTGTCTTCACACCTTTCCTTTACACACATTCCCATCTCATCTTCATCCCTGTCTGCTACACAACACCTCCTGTATCATCATCCCAGGTGTGACGCCAGCATCGCCCAGCTGAGCGCTGATGTGAGCTCTGGGGAGAGGCGGCTGATCCGACTGCAGCGGGAGGTGACGGAGCTCAGGTCAGCTCTGGATGTACGCCTGAAAGAGCTGGAAGACAAGGTGAGAGACGGCGCAACATTACCAATGGACTTCTTGGTAATGGTGTTGTTCACACAGCACTCGCCTCCCTCTCTTGACCCCGTCCGCCTGTTGAGCCTGGAACTCATCAAGGGAGTGGATGATGTGCTCTTCTTGGTTAATCCACTAGGTAGCAGAAGTGGATTCAATTCATTTGAATGCTGCTTCCTTGAAGGGAACAGTAATCTGGCTTTATTTCAAACACACAGGGGGCTGAACTTTGCTGTTGACTCTGAGAGCGGACGGCTGGCTTTTTGCCCTGTTCAGTAAAGTGAGTGAGCTCACACCACTCTCCCAATCTCAACCACAAACGGTCTCTGAAAGGAGGCATAATTCACATAGGGACATCAAGGTCTCTCTTGCAGTTTTCACTGCCCCTCTGCATCTAATTCTTTGTTTTGATTTGCGAGAATAGTAAAACCTTGACATCATTAAGACATCTGTCACATACTTTATTATGTCTAAATGGCTTTCATCACTTGATTAAATCGAATGCTTCCTACTACTGCCTCACATTCACATGCACACACTGATCCAGCCTGCTCTCAGCTCTGTTGGTGGCACAGGGTGGTAAATCACTGTGATGGTAGTAGCACGTTAGCTTGGGAGCAGTGGTCAAGCATTGCCATAAAGATAATTGAAAATGCAGAAAAAGTGGGTCACTGCTGTTAGCACCAGTCCTGACTGGCCCACTGAGTGGTGCAGTGGGTCAGTGCTGTTAGCCCCAGTCCTGACTGGCCCACTGAGTGGTGCAGTGGGTCAGTGCTGTTAGCCCCAGTCCTGACTGGCCCACTGAGTGGTGCAGTGGGTCACTGCTGTTAGCCCCAGTCCTGACTGGCCCACTGAGTGGTGCAGTGGGTCACTGCTGTTAGCCCCAGTCCTGACTGGCCCACTGAGTGGTGCAGTGGGTCACTGCTGTTAGCACCAGTCCTGACTGGCCCACTGAGTGGTGCAGTGGGTCACTGTGTTAGCACCAGTCCTGACTGGCCCACTGAGTGGTGGTGCAGTGGGTCACTGCTGTTAGCCCCAGTCCTGACTGGCCCACTGAGTGGTGGTGCAGTGGGTCACTGTGTTAGCCCCAGTCCTGACTGGCCCACTGAGTGGTGCAGTGGCTCAATCCCATCAACTCAGCAGACACAGCTAGCTCATGGAGCCGACACTGCATGGGCACTACAGTGTGCAGGAGTCACATAATACTGTGTGTGTGTGTGTGTGTGTGTGTGTGTGTGTCTGTGTATGTGCGTGCGTGCGTGCACACATTCCTGTTTCCAGCTTTTTCAGGTCATGGGTGGACTGGAGGCCTCCATGGCAGAGCGTAGCCAGGGCCAAAAGAGCTCCTTGTCTGACCTGCACCACCAAGTTAAACAACTAGATGCGAGGTGAGCCCACATTAACAAAATGTACTGCATAACATTTTTAACATGTAGCAGGCCATCACTGCATACAGGCACACCATTATACATTGCAAAATTCCATACTTTCATTTCTTGGCTGGATTGAATTGAAGAAATGTGATCTCAGTGACTAATGTCAAATGTGTATCAGGCCTGGAAGAGAATGTTCCAATTTTCCAAGAGATTTGTCTTGAATTTACAGACTTCTCAAGAGGTGAAACTGAACAAATCTATTATTCAAACATTTCCTTACTTTCCAGAGACCCACACACAGTCTATCCCAGTAGTCCCTTTTCCACAGCTACTAAACTGAGTTTACCCAGCAGGGCCAACTCAAAATGTTGATGTGCATGTGCACAAAATAACTCTTTACGTTTATTTGATTGTAGAACTCATCTGATAAATAATCTGTTGGCAGCAATATGCAAAAGCAATGTGCACGCACGCGTGTGCACACACACACACACACACACACACACACACACACACACACACACACACACACACACACACACACACACACCACACACACACACACACACACACACAGACCTGGCATATGCCTCATTGACTGGAAAAACAGAAAAAGAAACCTTGAATAGAAGGAATAGGAACAAAGAAGGTCGAGTGAAGTGAAGTGCCACAGGCTTTAGAAAATTGAAAATTACCCACAGGAGAGAATTCCCAATGAGTCATTAGGTACTGTGTCTGTGTGCTAGTACTATACAGCCAAACAATATTTCACTCAGCATGTTCAAGGCAGCTGCCATCTGAGAAATCCTCAAGGATCATTCCCAAGACGTGAGTGTGTGTGTGTGTAGCACACACACACACACACGCTCTCCTGCCCTCTGAAAACCACATACATAGGCTACAACGTGGCTTTGTTCCCCCCCCCCCCCCACACACACACACAAATCAATACTGCCTCGATTATGAAGTGAGCCCAAGCGATCTTCAGTTAAAATCATCATTGTATTGTTTATAGCAAATTTAATAAAAGGTAAACTCTATAGGAAGAGAGTTGGCAGACAGACAGCATGTGTGAATGCCGCAGGCGTGCCAGCCGCAGCCATCACGCCACGCACACGCACTAGGTAGGTAGACGCGAGATGTGTGTCCCGGCCGTAAGTGAGCAGGGATGCAGTGTAAGTATGCAGGGATGCAGTGTAAGTGTGCAGGGATGCAGTGTAAGTGAGCAGGGATGCAGTGTAAGTGTGCAGGGATGCAGTGTAAGTGAGCAGGGATGCAGTGTAAGTATGCAGGGATGCAGTGTAAGTATGCAGGGATGCAGTGTAAGTATGCAGGGATGCAGTGTAAGTGAGCAGGGATGCAGTGTAAGTATGCAGGGATGCAGTGTAAGTGTGCAGGGATGCAGTGTAAGTGTGCAGGGATGCAGTGTAAGTGTGCAGGGATGCAGTGTAAGTGTGCAGGGATGCAGTGTAAGTATGCAGGGATGCAGTGTAAGTATGCAGGGATGCAGTGTAAGTGAGCAGGGATGCAGTGTAAGTATGCAGGGATGCAGTGTAAGTGTGCAGGGATGCAGTGTAAGTGTGCAGGGATGCAGTGTAAGTGTGCAGGGATGCAGTGTAAGTATGCAGGGATGCAGTGTAAGTGAGCAGGGATGCAGTGTAAGTATGCAGGGATGCAGTGTAAGTATGCAGGGATGCAGTGTAAGTATGCAGGGATGCAGTGTAAGTGAGCAGGGATGCAGTGTAAGTATGCAGGGATGCAGTGTAAGTGTGCAGGGATGCAGTGTAAGTGTGCAGGGATGCAGTGTAAGTGTGCAGGGATGCAGTGTAAGTATGCAGGGAAGTGTGCAGGGATGCAGTGTAAGTGTGCAGGGATGCAGTGTAAGTGAGCAGGGATGCAGTGTAAGTATGCAGGGATGCAGTGTAAGTGTGCAGGGATGCAGTGTAAGTGTGCAGGGATGCAGTGTAAGTGAGCAGGGATGCAGTGTAAGTGTGCAACCCAGTGAGTCCTCCACAAGTTTTTAGCTCTTTTTGCAACTGCTGCGCCTGTTGCTTAATGCACTTTTTATAAAGTTTTGTTGTGATGCTTTTAAATGTCCATTTTATTCTCTTCTTTTATTCTTTTATTTTCCTGTCAACCATTTTATGTGAAGCACTTTGAATTGCCTCTGTGTATGAAATGTGCTATACAAATAAACTTGACTTGACTTGACTTGTGTGTGACAGGCTATTGCTGTTAAGGTCACACTTAAGTTTAAATTATCCCAGAGAGAGAGCAACTCTGAATAATTATGACTCCCAAACAGTTCATGTAGAGGACACAAGCTCATTGGAAAGGTGAAATACTGGCAGAAAGTAAAAGCTCCTACTGCACTACTCGTTCACATACAGTAGCTTCATTAAGGTTTGAAGTGTTGCCACCAGCCACAGCAGCACATAAAGCATGATAAGTACAATCCTTTTTTATAACCTTTAATTCAGCCTATGCCTGTTTCTACTAGGTGATGCATGCTATATGCTCAACTCTTACCCATTCAACAAATACTTTATGGTTATATGGTTATGAACTGTATACTACTCTATTCAGATAACAGACCACAATGTATTTAACAATGTGAAAATGCCCTCAACTCCACGGGAAGTTTAAAACGGGTCTTCACATTGGTCTGGGGAAGTAACTGGTAGTTTCTCAATAACAGTCTAACTTTGTATGCAGCTACTGGCTAATGCCATGCTGCCCTGGCATTCCCAAGTCTCTCTACACAAAATAAAACAGGCTGGACATGTCTAACTATTGTCAAGGTGGTTTACACAACAACATGATAACAAGATGTTTCCAGGGAAAATCATGAAATATTCACACCCTGGAGAAAAAGTCTGAAACAACGTGTGTTTCTCTGTGCAGGACCTCTGGTGGACTGAAGGAGGCCAGGGAGCAGACAGACCTGCTGAGGAAGTGGACAGAGCAGCAGCTCCAGAGCGCTGTCCAGACACACACACAGGGCAGCCAGCAGCTCCTGCACCACACCATGGTACTGTACAGCCGCTGTTTGTTTGACCCATAGTGCTTTAATGATGCCCTATAGACAAAACAAGGTCTGGTCTGATGAAGAGCATGTAGCTCGAAACGCGTTACCACAAATACATCTGGAGAAAAGGAGCTCTGCGGTGTGCGAGTAGTTTTTATTCTTTTTGTCTCACTGTTCTAGTTCAGCTCAGCACCTGCCCCAACTTTGGGTTTTGGATGTGCGTGTCTCCCTCCTTTTTCACTATAGACAAAACAAAACACAAGTCCCAAGAGTTTACAGAATATGGTCAACTAAAGAATGTCTTTGCGTATCTCAACAACTGTGTTGTCTTCTGGTTTTCACACCTTGACAATCAGTGAATCAACTTGTGCGAGAGAAAACCTATTGTGGGTAGCACTGGCAATTAGAGCCCGCAGAGCAAAACGTAGCCAGACAGGCAAACAATTGGTGGATGGATAGAACAGGACAACCTTCACAGGTCTCGTCACATGCTCCAGCATGGAGTACAGACCCAGAGAAGGAACCCTCAGATGACATCTGATGAAAGGACAGGGCGACAACCAGGACGCCGCTGAAAACTAAAACTTGTCATTTAATTGTAAATCAAGTATTCAATCAAATTGTAAATCAAGTATACAGATGCTGAGAAAGCAAGGGAGGGCTGAGGGAGGAGGGATTTTGGCTTTCTGTGTGATTAAAGATGCTATATGTAGCATTTTTAAACACCAGTAGGCCTATACATACTGTACATGTATCATTCACAAATTAATTGTGACATCACACCATGATATAATTACGGCATCAAATGCGACAATACAATTGGTAAAAGTGATCAAATGCATAATGCAATGGCTGATGGTCTCATTTGTTTTCTTTAGTTTACAGCAGTGAAGTCATATCGGCCAGCCCTATAAGTGTACATCTATCTGTGTGTGTGTGTGTGTGTGTGTGTGTGTGTGCGCGCGCGTGTGTGTGTTCAGTTAGAGGCAGAGTCCAGAGTCTCTGAGCGCCTGAGTGCTCTGGAAGGCCGTGTGGAGCGCTGGGAGGCGGGCCCCAGCCAGGCAGAGCAGCTGAAACGCTCTGAGACCAAAGTCAACAGGAGGATGAACTCAGTGGAGAGCAGCCTTCACCAGGAGCTGCAGCTGCTCAAACACGACTACCACAAAGGTGGGTGAGCGCTGTCACTAGCTGGCGGTCATCACTGAGTAAACATGTGTGTACTAATATGTCTGTTGACATATACGTTGAAGAAAACTGCGCAAGTAAATAAACGCAGGAGAGAGAGAGACAGACTGTCCCGTTACAGTATAAAGGTGTTAATTCAAAACCTTTCCAACTCAAGATATGTAAGACAAAGAGGAAATTTGTATAGGTTGAACTTGTAATTTCAGCAAATACATACATTTGTGTAAATCTTCAAATAAGTCTTTAATGTCGATAGCCACAGTGAACACCTCTGACCTCTCAGCAGTGCCAGTGCCGTCTGCTGTGGCCAGTCAGGTCAGGTGCGCTTGTTTCATTGGCCGAATTTATAATCCATCAATCATTCATTTACACACCTAACACACATTGTTCCTCTCACTCCAGGCTTCTGGAACAGTTTTGATTATCAAGGAGCAAATGAACCTGATCAGAACGATCTGTGCCACAGAAACTGATCAAGCGAGTCAGGAGGATTCTATTGGGGATTGATAGCATATTGGAGACTGAGAGCCACCACAAGACATTCTGGCAAAAGCTGAAGAGGGAGAATGTAGCTTGGGAAATCTTGCCTACCAAGACAGTTAATAAGGCAATTGCTTTCTTCACCATCAGTTTAATGAATGTGCCTTTGACAGGCAGTTGAAGTACAGCTGAAGCAGTTTAGTTTTCTTATTTTGTCCAGTGAATGTGTAGTTTTTGAAAAGCATTGTATGTATGTCTGCATTTGCCAGTTGGCCAACACGATAAGAGCAGGGATAATAATGTGTTAATTCCACTACAGGAGAGAATTATGTTCTCAGAAATTAGGTAGTGTAGGTGGGGGATGATGTATGCATATATCAGCATCTTCATCGACAATTGGCAAAAAGAGTTGGATTAATTAATACACAGGACAAGATGTTACTATCCCTTGTGCCAAAATCCGAGGAAAAACACATTTAGAAGCCCAATCCAGAATAAAACAAGCTAACAGGCTAACAAACTAATAAACAAGACACAAATCACCAGTTACCTACCCTAGCCAACAGCAGTATGAAGCATGTCATTGGGGTTTTCAAGTGGGCACCTTCCTTCACCGACGTTTCGTTAAGTTAGGCCCACGACACCTCAAGAAGGCTTAACGGTGTAATCCAGCGTCCTGGAAACACCCCCCTCCATGCTACCACCGCACAACTGCATATTACCTCACTATCTAAGCCTAGCTATCCAGGTCGATTCGGTATGACATTCCTGACTACACCACCACTGTCAATGATTCAGCCCTGTTGATGCGGACCGTTAATCATGACCACCAACAAACAATCCCTAACTACACCACCACTGTCAATGATTCAGCCCTGTTGATGCGGACCGTTAATCATGACCAACAAACAATCCCTAACTACACCACCACCGTCAATGATTCAGCCCTGTTGATGCGGACCGTTAATCATGACCAACAACAAACAATCCCTAACTACACCACCACTGTCAATGATTCAGCCCTGTTGATGCGGACCGTTAATCATGACCAACAACAAACAATCAATCTGACCTTAGCGAGCTCCCCAGCTAGCATGTTTCCTCCTTATCCACAGCCATTCACTTGCTCGTTCTGCTGCCTGAGACATGTTGCTAACCGCAAGTTTCAGGCTCCGTCCCCGAATGCCCAACTCAGTTAGTAAGGCAATAACGGACTTTGCCACAAAACCACGGCAGCCCACCTCTACAGGCCGCACTCGAGCCCTCCAACCTCGCTGCTCTGCCTCTGCTGCCATTTCAGCATACCTAGCTTTCTTGCGCTCATAAGCCTCCTCAACTCGATCTTCCCACGGGACTGTGAGTTCGATAAAATAAACTCTCTTCTCTACCTCAGACCACAGTAACAAGTCCGGACGTAGCCGGGTGCTAACTATATATGCTGGGATGACTAGCTGTTCATTCAAGTCAACCCTCATTTCCCAGGCTCCACCTACACTTAGCTGCCCTAACTTGTGCCTGACCTTAATTGGTCTAATCTTTTCTCCCTCACGTACAAATTTGATCTGTCTATTCTCTTTGCTAGCAACTAGAGAATTTACTTCTAGCCGCTTTTCCTCAACTGCAGCTGCCAAACATTTCAACACCTGGTTGTGACGCCAGGTGTATCGCCCCTGGGAGAGACTGACCTTACACCCTGACAGTATATGCCTCAATGTACATACACTAGAACACAACGGGCAGGCACCATCCTCGCCCAACCACTGATTTAAGTTCTGGGGAGATGGCAGCACATCATAAGTAGCCCCTAGAATGAATCTAATTCTGCTGGCCTCCATGCTCCACAACTCTCTCCACTTCAACTTTCTCTTCTCTACACTCTCCCAGTTCACCCACTGTCCTTGCTTTGCCTGCGACACTGCCTTAGTACATCTTACTGCCTCCTCTTGCCTATGTACTTCTTCAACTACCATCTTCCTCTTTTCTATTACTGATGCCTTGTTCCACACAGGTTTCCCTATGCACAACCCTAAGCCTCCACGCCCATGCTGCACCTGACCTATGGTTGGATTATATCGGATATTGTCCACACACAAAATCCAATATGCATCCCCAATACATTATATTTAGATTTTGACGTTATTATGAATGAATTCTGTTACTTACAGCAAACTTAGATTCTGGATAAGCGTTAGTCCAAATTCAATAAAATCTCAGTGTACGTCACGGGACAGACAGATAATAAAATATACATCTCAGTGTGAATAAGTCATGGGATAGGCCCCAGAAAATATAGCCGCTTGGCTCTGCACCAAGCTTCCAGTGACACACATCCACATCTCATCGCTGTGCCAATTTGTTGCTCGTATCCCCAGAGACTTGGCACTCGATCTCAAGCCTTCTTCCCCCTTCTGTCTGTCTGTCTGTCTGTCTGTCTGTCTGTCTGCCTGCCTGTCTGTCTGTCTGTCTCTGCCTGTCTGTCTGTCTGTCTGTCTGTCTGTCTGTCTGTCTGTCTGTCTCTGTCTGTCTGCCTGTCTGTCTGTCTGTCTGTCTGTCTGCCTGTCTGTCTGCCTGTCTGCCTGTCTGCCTGTCTGCCTGTCTGTCTGTCTGTCTGTCTCTGTCTGTCTGTCTGTCTGCCTGTCTGTCTGTCTGTCTGCCTGCCTGTCTGTCTGTCTGCCTGCCTGCCTGTCTGTCTGCCTGTCTGTCTGTCTGCCTGTCTGTCTGTCTGTCTCTGTCTGTCTGTCTGCCTGCCTGTCTGTCTGTCTGCCTGTCTGCCTGTCTGTCTGTCTGTCTGTCTGTCTGCCTGTCTGTCTGTCTGTCTGCCTGCCTGCCTGTCTGTCTGTCTGCCTGTCTGTCTGTCTGTCTGCCTGCCTGCCTGTCTGTCTGTCTGCCTGTCTGTCTGTCTGCCTGTCTGTCTGTCTGCCTGCCTGTCTGTCTGTCTGCCTGTCTGTCTGTCTGTCTGCCTGCCTGCCTGTCTGTCTGTCTGTCTGTCTGTCTGTCTCAGCAGGCAGCTCTTATAAAAGACTGACAAAGAGAGAAGAAAAAGGGAATGGCTCACTCAGTAAATATAAGCAAGGGTAAAATTGTCTATCACCTCTCAGCCTCCAATATTGTCACTACAGAGTGATCCATCCATACCTCACTCTATTTTCAGTGGGATGAATAGATGGAAGGAGATTGTATGAGACTGAGAGAGGCGAAAAGCAATGAATAATTGATGAGGGTCGTAAATATTAGACGCAAGACAGGCAGAGAGAGAAAGAGAGTCAGAGAGAGAGAGAGACGAAGAGAGAGAGAGAGAGTCAGAGATTAAATGTCCAATCATTGTACAAAGAACTTTACCGTTCCAAATCACAGCTCACAGCCACTGGCTATCAGAAAATAATTTATAAGCAAAAGGGATAAACATTTCCATTAAGACCATTAGGAAGAATATACCAATTAAGGCTTGCGTGCATCTGATGCGAGCAGGTTGTGCGTGACACCAAAGCCTAATGACAGCAGGTAGATTAAGTATCATGATGATGTTTAATTAGGACCATAGGAAATTCTAGGCTTTGCAAACAGGGATTGCAGGGATAAGAGGAGAAAGAGAGAGAGAGGGTTGCACAGAGAGAGAGAGAGAGAGAGAGAGAGAGAGACTCACAAGAAGAAACTATGTAAGCAAATGTAACAGGTTTACAGCAACACTTCTGCAACTGTGCATCAGCACGACAAGACTCATCACAACAACACTCAACAATCACATAGAGAAAGCATGAGCACATAGAGAAAATGGCTCATTTCCACCACATTTTACAGCCCTGCACAGCTCGTCACCACTCGGCTCTATTTGTTTCGACCCGATGGATGTTTTGTTTCCACCGCTGCTGATCTGCCCCCGCCCACCCCCGCCCACAACTGGTCGTCATAGCGACCACATATCTGTCCTCCGCCTATCCACCTTATTTTTGGCGGCCATTTTGCCTTACGTTAAGTATGGGTTCTATTTCCGGTGTAACCAATTTAGATAACCCCCCAGCCCCTGACAAAAAAAACGTCTATGAGGATTTTACCCTTTTACAGCAGAGCCATTCTGCTCTACAGCCGTGTCGTTCGGGTGCTGGGATACGTAATGCATTGTGGGTAGTCGGCTACTAACTGGCTAATGTTAGCGGCTAGCTAGCTATGTTACATGGCAGTAAAACGCCACCAAATTGATTTAACTTTTAACCATTTCGAGCAACACACATTTCGAGTTTCCATACGGACCTCCAGCGTTGGTTAGTTGTTTATAACGTGACTATATTTATAACTTTTATAACAGACTCCAGCTTCCGGTTTATAATTCGGGTCTGCAGCCAGAGTATAACAAAGGAAATGGCAAGCGGCAACAATGAGTCACGTTAAACCGGACCTTGTACCCACGCTTCTTTTTTACAGTGGGGCATTCAAAAATAAATTATGTTAAGTAGGCTTTAACATAACGTTAAAATTAAATCCATACACAGAACTTTTTAACTGTTTATGAAATACTGGTGCCTCTAAATGACCTACAGTGTACATGGGCAAATGTGACAATCGGCCAGGAGAATGGATATCACTTTGTTGTTAGTCAAACTCACATGCATGCGCTGCGCGAGGGACGGGGGTTGCGCAACAGAGTGAAGCCTCTACCCCGGCGGCCTCTCACCAGGCAAGACCGCGGCTTCACCAAAGCCCCGCCTGCGGCCTAGCGGAGCCGACGCTGCACTCAACTACAAGGGCTTCCTGAGCAGCTGACTTTTTCTCTCTCAAAACAATTGAAACCCACCGCCATGTTAAAGCTGAGTAAGGAGTCGATTTTATTTCACCAGAGGCGAAGGCAGCAACACAAAAGACTGATGGAAAAACATAACAGAAGAGAAGGTAAGCCCCACTAAACTGGTATGCAGCATTGCATTGACAGTCATTACATAGAGTAAACACGATTCTGCCTGACCAATCAGTCGTCTACATTGTGAACCCGGGTTCACAGCGCTAGAACCTCAACAGAGCAGGGACCAAAAGCAGCACGACTCAACCCCGACTCAACCCGGGCTGTCCACGTTTTTGATCGGTGGAATGAGACAAAAAAGTGAGACGAGCTGGGCGGGGCCGCGTTGATACCAGCGGTGGAAATGGGCCATAACAGTACAGAGTGAGGCCAAGCACCGGCAGCAGAGCACTCAGAAATGACAGCAAAAACAGCGTTATATCACGTCAACTCAAGACGTCACAAAACTGACCTAGGAAGATCTTAATTCAGCACAAACAGAAAGTGTAGTAAATTAATGATTTCCCATACCTTTAGACCAGTGATACTCAACTTGCGGATCGGGGGCCAGATGCGGGCCGTGATAGGGTGCAGAGTGGCCCCCCGACCATTTTCTAATTCACAATGAATACTAATGTTAAATCAAGTTTGACTGAGTTCCAGCTAAATTGTCAATATGGCCGTCTGCTTGGTGCCCAAAAACCTACAATCCACTACAGAAAAATGTATATTAATGTTTGTTTATTAACTGGCCCCTGGCCTCCTGTCATTTTGCAAAAGTGGCCCCCGGACAAAGCAAGTTGAGTATCCATGCTTTAGACAGTAAATAGAAGCTTCCTGTTTTTCTGAGTTGCATAATTCTCGATAATTCTGGAGATGCTGACTTCCTGGGTGTTCTCTGTCTGTAGTAAGGATATGACCAAATGTGAGACTCTTGTCCGATGTCTTGGTCCTGAACCATCATTGGACCAACACAATGTTACAGAAATTAACAGTTGTGTATGTGGCATGAGTGAGTGGAGAGGACATTACATGGTCATTACACAGATATCATACAATCATGAGAAACATAAACATAAAACCGAAATAATCTTTTTCTTTAACATACTGGTAAGGGACTGTCCGATATTTAGTTGGGGTGGGGTGGGGTAAAATATGATATAACTATATAAGGACTTTTGAAGCATTTTCTGAAAATAGCGTTAAAAAAAACACATTTATGCTTTGAAAATCATAAAAGTGGTCCTCATTTGTGAAGATTAAATTGCTGAACACAAACTTCACTGTTTCATAAACTTTTGTTAACCATCCTTATTTCATGCATTTAACCAAATTTCCCATACAAGAGCCGGTAGTGCTAACATCCAGGTCTTCCGGACTCATTCCTGCAGTACTCTATATGCCCTCGCCCTCCTGTCTCAAAATAAAATACCTTGCCCTCCCCAGTACTGACAATACAATCAAAATACCCTCCCCCTTTTTCACCCCACCCCACCTAAATATCATACAATACCATCCCTAAGTATTTCAATAAATCATAGAAACACTATTCCTTTACTGTTGTTTTCCTTGGGTCAAGCTGCATCTACCCATGGAGGCCCCGCCCATTTCCACCCTTGAGGTTTGCCCCAATTTTGAATTTAGTCCAAAATGACTGCTCCTCCTACAAATTTAGCTTAATCTTCACCAAACCATGACACGGGCATGTCTGGACTGTCCTGCACAAAACCTCTGTCAGGGTTTTTTTTTTTTTTTAAGTCTGTGCCGTTTTCATATAATCAAGTTGCAAAGTTTGGTGGGTGGAGCATACTTCACAAAAAAGTCCCACTATAAACCATCTTATCTGTGTTGTTTTACATTTGATTGAAAAATGCTTCTGCCAGATTAAAGACAACAGATCATTAGGTGATGATGACTGATGGGTTTTTTCTCTAAACGTTGCACGGTAGTTGTTTTCCTTGTTAGGTCAGGTGTAGCAGTGCCTGGCAGAGATCTGCACTCTGCCGAGTGCACTTTTCTACTAGTTCTCTCATTTGTCACCTCATTTGCACTTATATATCATGTTGTTCTATACACTCACCCTCTCTTTTGGACAGGGTTCAAGTCTGTCCACGATGCCATTGAGTCCCTGAGGCAGATTGGTGACATCAAATGCCGCCTGGACAAAGAGAAGCTTCAGAAAGACATCAGACACATTCGCAGCAAGGCGGTGGAGCTCAGGGACCTGTGACATTAGAGGAACTCCGTTACTTTTCACCCATTTCCTCCTCCTGTGAGCAACAGTTTTAGCCAGGTTCTGTTCAAATCTAAATAAAATGCCTTTAGCCAGGCTAAGACTCACACTCAAATGTAATTCTGTAGCTGTGTATCACATGCCTGAAAGCATTCAGATTATGAACAACTTGGCGTATTCAATGTTCAGCACTTTTGAGAAGCAGAGAAAAATAATAAAATTATCTTTTTGTAGAACAGAACTGAATAGAATTCCACTTTTATGAAATTTTACACAGTTCACAATACTGTAATGCTGAGTACCGGTATGTAAAAATCCTGTTTGTTGACTTAAAAACAATGGCTTCTTGAACAAATTGTGTGTCCATTACCCACTTTTAAAATTGATACATCGCGTGTGATATTGCTTAAATAGAAGGGGGTCTTTAAACTACTACGCAACAGGTTGTACTGTGATTGGATATAGTCTGTTGCCTTCTGAAGCGATTCAGCACAGAGCAACGGAACTATGTGCATTATAAACTAGCTGAGAAATCAACAGATAGTGGTACTTATATATAAGATAGCATAGCCGTTCATAGTTTGACTCAACAAACACTGTCATAGTTTCTGTATTGAAAAAGAACTGCCGAAACCCGGGATCGAACCAGGGACCTTTAGATCTTCAGTCTAACGCTCTCCCAACTGAGCTATTTCGGCTTGAGATTACATCCAAACTGACAAATAGGTTTTAGTGCTACTTTCAAGCTGACCATCTGCTCTGTCTGTGGCTGTGCAGCTGACAGACAGTAACAGATAAAAAGTATCAAACCCAAGCATACCAACGATTCCCAGCATCAAGGCTAAGCTGATGACAACACTATACAAAGCCCAAGGCAGCTTCATTAGGCCTATCCAGCATTTTAGTCTCCGAGGGGTGAACCTAAAATGCACGGCATCCGCATTGCATGCATGCCCCACACAGTCATACAAAACATATAATTCTGACTTTAATCTCAGAAGTCTTCTGACATTAAACTCAGAATTATGACTTTTTTCTCAGAATTCTGAGAATGCTTTTTTCTCAGAAGTCTCACTGACTTTAATGAGAATTCTAATTTTAATCTAAAAATTTTGACATTCTCAGAATTCTGACTTTAAAGTGATAATCTCAAAGATTTTCATGTCAATGAATGTCTGTTAAGTCCATTGATAGTACATAAGTCACTATCTATCACCGACTAAGTTAATACAATGGTGATTGAGCCTATGGCCCATTGACGGATGTGCAGCATTTATGAACTGGGTGTAATTACCACTCATCGCCACAGGCGGCGTCGCCAAAGAGGACGGAATGGACCAGGCCCAGGTGCATCCAATCAGCCAAATATTAACGACCCCACCAGGCTCCTGCAAGACAAGCCGGGGCCAGAGAGTGGGAGGATTGTCAAAAAAGCTAAAATCTGATCAGATTGGGGACTACAGTATTGCCTTTTTCACTTCCCACCCATGTTGTGTCTAAAAGGCAAGAAGTAACACAGGTGCAAGCAAAACATTAATGAGGGTTTCCAACTTCAAATCGATTTAGGTGATCCAGTGGCGGGGCCCTCGTTAATGTTTTGCTTGCACCTGTGTCTGTGTTAATTCCTGCCTTTTAGACACAAAATGGGTGAATTGGTCTGTGGTCTAATTTGACATGAACACGTTTGATCAGAAACACTGCTTATGATAATATAGTCAATGACAATGTAAACTGGCAGCTAGGAACATTAGCTTATAACAGTCTGCTACAAAATAATGACTTATTTTGGATTTAGCGTTACGTGGTAGCCTACAGCAACATTGTGCTAGCCAAACAGTAGCCTGTTTAGCTAACCTAACTAAGATGAGTCAAAGTTGACAATGACAACTGTAATAATGTCCCTAATATACCGTCTGGAACACACAGCCTGGTAAAAACTTGATAACGTGACCTCACATGTCTTACCTGAATGCCTACTGCTGGCGTGGTGAGGGGTACTTCCGTGGTGAAGAAGAGGGCGGTGACCTCTCGGCGGTCGGATTCGCTGGGATTGGCTGAATGAAAGATTGGATTCGCCTTCTGATTGGATGGCTTTGTGAAAGATTCACTTGGTCATTTGATAGGCTTCTAGGCTCGCCATGTGGTTGGTTCTTGAAAGATTGGGCTCGGCATGTGGTTGGCTTTAGAAAGATTGACTTCGCCCTGTGATTCGTCGACTTGCCTTGGTCCGGACGAGCCGTATAATAGAAGAGTTCTGACATCTCCATTCACTCCAATGGACCAGTTTTTTTTCCAGGAAGTAGAAAGTGGAACTCTTCAGTAAAAAAAGCAGCACTGTCGAGTTGCATCAAAATAGACAGTGTTGACACTAGTCCGGACCATGGTCAGAGCGTCTGTACGCTGACTGATGCATTGTGACGAGAAGGAACGCTGATCGGACCACGTGACAGTCAGACCACACTGACCAGCTGACTGACCACGCACTGATGGTCCGGACCATGGTCAGAGCGTCTGTACGCTGACTGCGATGCATTAAGAGGATAAGGAACACTGACGGACCACGTGACAGACCACACTAGTGGTCCGTGGTACAGTGACGGACCACACCAACTGGTCCGGACCATTCGCTTTAGCACCCCCTAGTGGTACTGACCAATGGTCTGTACAGACCACTAAAAATTGATACAACCTCTGCTGGAAGTTTAGCCACTATAGCCACAGATCACGTGGAGGAAACTGTGAAATGTCGTCCCTCAATTCCGACAGTGACACAGTTATTAATTACTAGGCATCTCGTGTGCTCGATTGATAGGCTCGCCCGCTATGCGGGCTCGCTAGCTCGGTCGCTGTGCGGCCTCGCCCGTCCTCCAGCTCGCATTCGCAGCTCAACAGCTGCTGTGTGGCCTTGCCTGCCCTATTGGCATGCGCACAAACTAACCTCGCGTCACCAGGCTCTTCTCGGCGACGCACAAACAATGTCTCCCTCTCTCTCCCTCAGGCTCTCCCCCTCTCTCCTCTCCTCACACTGATGACATCATCTGATGACATCACTGATGTCATCAGTGTGTGTGTGTGTGTGTGTGTGTGTGTGTGTGTGTGTGTGTGTGTCTGTCTGTCTCTTGTTTGTGTGTGTGTGTGTGTGTGTGTGTGTGTATGTATGTATCTATCACTAGTGATGTCACAATGCCTTTGACATCACTAATGATGTCACAATTTATGACATCACTGATGATATCACTCTGTCTCTTCTTGTGTGTGTGTGTGTGTGTGTGTGTGTGTGTGTGTGTGTGTGTGTGTGTGTGTGTGTGTGTGTGTGTGTGTGTGTGTGTGTGCCTGTCTGTCTCTTGTGTATGTGTGTGTGTGTGTGTGTGTGTGTGTGTGTGTGTGTGTGTGTGTGTCTGTCTGTCTGTCTGTCTGTCTGTCTGTCTCTTGTGTGAGTGAGACTGCATGATGTCACAATTTATGATGTCATAAGTGACATCACTGAACTAATAGCCTTGTGTGTGTGTGTGTGTGTGTGTGTGTGTGTGTGTGTGTGTGTGTGTGAATTTATGACATCACTGATGATGATGTCATCAGTGGAATGAATGACACATCAGTGAACTATAGCCTTTGTGTGTGTGAGTGAATTTATGACATCACTGATAATGTCATCAGTGGAATTTATGACATCACTGATGATGTCATCAGTGACATCATCACTGAACTATAGCCTTGTGTGTGAGTGAATTTATGACATCACTGATGATGTCATCAGTGGGACAGACAGAAACAGACAGACAGAGCCCTAGCTCCCTTTTATTATGACAACATAACCATATATCTATGAACATAACTATATGACAGCCAACATATAGTGACTGACAGTTAGGACAGTTGGTCGTGAAAATGCGGAAAGCATCTGAACTAGTAGCCGCGACACGCAACTCTAAATGGATTCTCCTTTCCTTTTCTCTAAAGGAGAATCAATTTAGAGTTGCGTGTTGCGGCTACTGAACTAGCAACTACTTATAGGCCCTTTGCGAAGTATAGAGCCATCTACTGACCAAAGAGGTAACCGTCCTGAGGTGAACACTGGTGAAACTGTCACGCGCTTCTGTAGACAAATGGCTTCTTTGTGGCTGTTTGACCAGTGCTGTTCCTGTAAAAAAAAAAAAGATTCCTGATCACGACATTCTAAAAGTGTCGTTGGCCAGTACGGGGATCGAACCCGCGACCTTGGCGTTATTAGCACCACGCTCTAACCAACTGAGCTAACCGGCCTCATGCGCATGTGCGGTTGACAATGTCCAAATAACATTACTTCACTACAATTACTTTACAGACGCATGAAGTTATACCCATGGAAGAGAGGAAAGGACAACAGGTTACATTTATTTTGTACCACATACAAAGAGGCGTGTGCTGTCGTGCTGACCTCGTCCCTGACAGACTGGGTTTCCTGAACGTCCTACTTTCCATACCGCTGAACAGAAAGTGAAAGCTGTGAGGTGACAAGACAGTGAACAACTATCATCACGGAAGGTAAGATTTGTTCCTATAAGATTAGGTTTCTTCTTAACACATTGAATGCCAGCCATGTTTTCATTCCTGTAGGTAAGTTGTGCCAGGGGTGTTTTTGACGATTCTGGCTCATTTTAGAGACAGCCGAGGATTCTTTTCTGTTAAGAATTCATGAACACCAATCATCTAAAAATAACTAATAGAATGTGTGCTTTCTCTGTCTAAAAGAGTTAGTTTGCAGAGTTAGTAGTTATGTAGATATTAGCCGTTGAGTACAGCATGGTTTCAGCGTCTGGAAATTTATTCAGAGATAAATGGCTTTTTGTGAAACAGTCACTTTAACCATTCATTTTTGGCATCAGTAAGACCGTCAGACATTCTAAACAATAGTTTTGAACAGTAATTTCCTCCATAACAACAGGAAACACCCCTCTCATTCAAACTCCCTCCTCCCTCCTCCCTCCTCCCTCCTCCCTCCGCTGTACAGCGGGCGTGTCAGAAGCGCTTTTGCTGCTGCCTGCCTGTGTGCCTGCCTGCCTGCTTGCCTGCGTGCAGACGCTCCTTGTGCGAGTCAAGATGGGCCGGGGAATGCGTGGGCGATGGGCAGATGTTGATTCTGGCCTTTCTGAGGTGTTTCAAAGTGTGTTTCACCTATGATCTATTTTGCAAATCGCTCTCCGCTCTCTGTGTGCTGCTGCCGGTGCGCGGCCGCTCTCAGGCAAGACAAGTCTGTTACTGTAAAATCGCCACGGCATTTCCTTGAACGGCTTGGTCCCGCGGCAGTTTTTTCTTTGATTTCGGTCGTCTGGGGGAGCACTGTCAACACTTAGTGGGTCGGTAAAATAGATTATACACATTATCTTGCTCCAATAGTGATCTCGAAGATGTAAAAGCGGTTGATTGATGTCCCACTGTCAAAAAAAAAAAATCTTTATGTAAGACGAGTTAGTCCGTCCTTGGCACTTAAGCGCTGGATTATGTAAGACGAATTAGTCCGTCTCTGGCACTTAATGTGTGGTCAATTGTATTAATTCATAATGTAGGGAATAGACATGGCTACGCCCATATAAAATCAATCACTCATTCAATTCAAAAGTAACTAACTAAACTAAGGTTTGAGTCTATATTTGGATACAATGTAAATTATCCTCTAACCTTTGGAGCGTGTGGGACACTTATTCCTTCAAACAATCTTGTGATTAAGGTGGACATTTGGTGTAAAACCAAATAAACTAAAACGTTAATAACCTTATTGTGTTAGGCTATGTTTTGTCCAACACTGGTGGTCACTATCACTGTGTGACAGATATGGCAGAAAGAGTTAGGAAACAGCAGTCACTACTTGCTGGCTAGGGTTTAGATTTAATGTCAACAAAAATGGCACCCATTATTTCTAAAGTTCTTTTCTGATGTTTTTTTTTTTCTGTTTTCCTTCCTCACACAGCTGCTGCTCTTTTGCATTACCAGACCGGGCAGGCATTAGATTTCTCTAGCAGCATGTCTGTGTCATTCTCTGGCTGGGAGGTGACCTATGACACCTCTCCCCATATTGTGGAGCTGGGAGAGTCGCAGGAGCCCAAAGACAAGGGCGTCTATACCATGTACCACGGCACCAGCGTGGCCAACGCGCGGCTCATCATCGCCAACGGCTTTAAACAGTCATCACGCGGCATGCTGGGAGCAGGAGTGTACGTCAGTCGCATTCGGAAAAAGGCTGAGCGTTACCCCATTGGTCATTCCGCCAATGATGGAGTAGTTCTGGAGGTGCGTGTGCGTGTTGGCAAGGTCAAGCGCATTGACAAGGACAACCATCCCATGCAGTACACCTGGAACACAGGGGGCTACGACACTGCCTGGGTGCCCGCCAGGAGCGGCATGCAATCCGTGCCCAGCGGCCTGGAGGAAGATTGTGTGTTTGACCCCAAGAGAGTGGAGGTCAAGGCCATCGCTCTGGCGCCAAGCACCACCGTGCAGACAGAGCTGCAGCAGCTCTTAGCCAAGAGCCCAAACAGAGCAACGCAGGGCCGTGGTGATGGAGGTGTGTGTTTGCTGTGCAAGAGAAAGACCCTGCAGGGACACACACACACTGTGCAGCAGTGCTGGGGTTGTGGGCAAAACATCTGCATCCTCATGATCAAGCATGTCTGTCTTGCCAGCGCCTGAGAGGCTGCAAGGTGCAAGAAGAAGAGCTTGAAGGATGATGGATGGGATTATATAACATAACAGTGAAAAAAGATACGCACATCCCAACCAGTTTGAAAGGCAGGTGCTGGACCCAATAATGTGTAATCAAGAGGAAAGTCTTTACAGTATATTTTGAATAAATGCTTTATTCCAGTTTGGCTCATGGTGTTGAAAGATTATGTAATAACACTCTTTCCTGCTTTTGATAATTTACTGAATTGCAAATAGAGTAAACAGACCTAAAGCCAATAACTGTCATTAGAATGATAGCAGCACACCCATATTACACCATTAGTCTGTGGCCCGGCTCTATTCAGATGCCTCCACCTCTGCAAACATTCAACTTGATCACATGATTTAGTGAAGACTCGTGAATTAATGCTGAAGACAAAACGTTCATTTAGTGATGACTTAAGGGTCTTAAGCAGGCTGTGTGGATAAACCCATAGACAAATTATTTATTGTGCAGATGCAGTTATAGGCTTGCTAGTGTGGTGTCCGCTGGGTCTGTGCTCGGGATTCAGGGTGACAAGGAGGTAAGCAGTGAATGTAACTCCAGCAATCTTTGATCTCCATTCTTTTTGGCATATTCCAAAAGGGCCTACAAAGACAAGATGACAAAGAATACATTCACTATCAAAGTGTGATGAAAGTAAACATATATATATATATATATATATATATATATATATATATATATATATATATATATATATATATATATATATATATATATATATCCTCACTGCCTGAAATAATCCATTAACTGTTAATGATCAACACATCCATAATGAATGAACAATTGAGTCAAATGGCTGTGGTGATGTCAGTATGAATACTAACATTGGGGTCCAGGACATGAACTAATACTGTTGTGGAAATAGGTCTAACTGTTGTAGAACCACTACAATACAACATTGATATGGTTCCAGTAGCTGAACGCATACTCACATCCATCAGCTCCTGGTCGTTTTTGGAATGTAGGTGTCTGAGGAGGTACCAGCTGGCCACCTGCACCACTGTCACTGGGAACTCCTGGGAGGAGACATACACCAGCCTCTCCAACAAACGCCTGGTTTCCCTGGAGAAGACACACACAGAAACAGCCAAAGGAGTAAAATTATTGTAGTGTCCAGAGACGATGGGACAACTGCCAAGGGGACAAGACAATCCATCTTGCGTTTGTCCCAGTGGGCAGGATTGCTACCCAAACCCTTTGCCATGTCCCTGTCTGTCTGAATGTCTCGTATATACAGTACAGTACAGGTGATGTGTGTGGCCCCGCATAAAAGTATGCAAGATGTGCATGAAATGGCAAGGAAACAAATGTAAACTGTCGATGCAAACAGCTATAAAAAAACATATGGGATGGCCATCTGGGTTGTTGTCTATATTGTTATTGGCTGGCACAACCCTCCCATTTGCAATCACATAGTTCCCCCAGGGGGCTGGGTTGAAACCCAGTCTTGAGTCTGTCATCGTTCTGTTTTTCATTATTGTTTTCAAATCAAATCAATAAAATGCTAAACTTGTCTCTGGCATGACTGGTCTTTCATATTATGATTATTATGCCAGCCGCAGAGCTATTCAAGCTGTATTTCTCAAGCCAATTAACCAGTTTATGAATGCCAAATTAGTTCTCCAGAGCCCTTCAATGACGATAGCAGGCCTATGAGATAGGGAGAGAGGGGCCCATTATGTCTGGATAGGATAACAGTTGCTATGTTAATTGCTCTGCGGTGTAGTACCAGCTTGTAAAGGCAGCTGGAGTAATAGATCTGAACAGTTATATCGGGTATCAATTCGATCAATTAGATGCAGCATGACACTTTACTATCAGGATCAATTCATTTGTATACCCACCCAGGACAAGACACACAACTCCCATACGCATCTGCAGACTATCTGCAGCAGGGGAAAGGGCACACTATTACAAGCACTGACCTAGCTCCCATCTTGGTAGCAAAGTGTAGCAGGGCCTGGAAGAGAAGGGCCATAGGGGATGAGCCCAGCTTCAGCACTTCAGTGGTGGCTTCCAGCACCAGGTTCTTCCAGTCATTACCTGGGACACCAGCCTGGGAGGTCAGAACCACAAGGGGTTAAAGAACAAACAGTCTGGAGAAAATTGTGGCACCAAAATGAATCCTGTTCATCTTTACTGTTACTAAAAGAGATGTGACAAACAGATGGTGCGGGTTATGATCAAAATAAACCTCCAAGCTCTAACGTTATAAAATTAAATGTAGCAGCGATTCTCCAACTGTAAACATAGTCACAGTGGGTTTGCTAACAATCCACTCAAACCTAGGACTACTACAGTACATTCAATATTAGCAGCAGGTCTCAGAGGAGCAGTTCCTGCAATACAAAAATGTGATGATATCCACAGACCTAGCAGAAATGTCCTTCACCGTGTACGTTGGTATGCCACTATGGGCATGGGCGGTGCTGGGAGCAGTGGACTAATAACCACATCCTCATGGTTCTAGTCGTGTTTGCATTTCCACATGGCCTTGGCTGCCGATCCTATAATTTCACATATGGATATTGACCCATCTCTCATCCCCTCTACCTTGTTTCTGCCCATGTCACGTCATGTGGAAAGAAGAAGCCTCGAGCCCTGCAGGTTGTGACCATCAGACTACTGTGTGTGCGCGGGTGCATACGTGCCTAATAATAGAAGTCTGTTCCTATAGAGAGCCTGTCATCAGTGTAAAACCATACTAATCCTCACTTCTAAAACAGCATTGTCACTGTCGTGGCAAAAGAAAAACTTGTAGTCTAGGCGAAACCAGGCGATTCCCTTTTAACTCATTGAGTGCCAGCCACTTTTGGAGAACGGATGCTCCCAGTGCCAGAGTTTTCAGAGCGTTTTCAGTGATTTCTCGAGGCCCACAGAATATTGTGTGATATTACTATGTAAACACCGAACACGCACAAGAACGAGCTGGCTCTATTGTATCATCAGCAAAAAAAAGTTTATTGATACCATTTTCCGTTCTTTAGTTATGAGCCGGAGAAGATAGGTTGTTTTCAGCGTTTTCAGGCTTTTCAAATTATTAGCTGAGATAATCCGCCTTTTGTGAAATGCAGCATTTCAAGCACATTCACTGAGTCTGAAGATAATATTTTCTGATGTAGTGACGTAGTTGTTGTGTGATGCCCTGCGTGCACCACCCCCCTCCCCCCCTCCCCCCGTAAACTCCTCCCCACACTGCACACAGCCTCACGCAACCATTATATTTTCGAAGTGCTGCGTTTGTGTGCTGCTGTCGGCTCTCAGCGCCACAGCAGGGAAGAGCCAACCCGGATTGCTGAATGGTTTGGCGTCAGGGGCTGCTTTCCTGGCTGCTAATCGGGTGGAGAAACTATACAGACAGACAGACAGACAGACAGGGACAGAGGGGCTCAGTTGTGAGCGCGGATTGACTCCTGTTCGGAGCCAATGTCAGCTCCCGCGACAGAGCAAATGGCTCTGGGAGCATGCATCGGTTTGTCTTTGATCCACGGCTTTTAGGCTGTTTCTCGGACCTGTCTCTAATCTGGACTGCACCGAGCAAGCACTGTCGCCACCTAATGAGTCCGTAAAATAGGTTATACACCTCCAATAGCTACTATAGTTGTACAGGAGCTGCGGAAGGCTTTGATCGACGTCCCACCGTCAAAAAACGCATTGGACGTCGAAGGACGTCCGTGGCACTCTACGTCACTATTTAATTGGACGTCGAAGGACGTCCATGGCATTCAATGAGTTAATGATCTCAAATGTACTTGTTTGTGGCAACAATATAGCAGAAATAAACACCACTGACTGCTGTATAGGTCTTTTGATCCTAATCAGCAATATTTTGGATCCACTGTGTATTCATGTTTTATCCTAATAGAGAACTCACCATGCAGGATCCTAGGGCCAGTAGGGCTAGTCGGAGCAGGCTGGCTACCTGGCTGCTGTGCAGGCCAAGCTGTGAGGCAAGCTGCAGGCTCTGTCTGTAAGCCACGACGGCCTGCACCAGCAGGCCCTGGCTACGATACACCTCAGCCAGCCACTGGCACAAAGAGAGGAAGACAAGTGTGAGCACAACTCCATCAAGATTCAAGATTCAAGATTCAAGATTTTTATTGTCACTCCGTAGTACAACTATCACGTGTGAAATTCTTGTGCTGTGAACTCCGTTTACAACATAGTACAAATATAACAGGGCATATGAGTGCAAAAACAACAAGAGACACAACAAGCAATAAGGCAGTAGAGTGATAAGACAAGTCAGAGACAGTGGCATATTCACTGCACATAGGTGCACATGTCATGTGCATACTTTGGATGTACTTAAACATTTTGAATTTGACGTATTTGACGTACAGGTGCAAATAGCATATACCTAATTAAACATACAATTAAACATTACACATACATAATGGTACAGTACAGCTACTACACTATTTGTGTATGTTAAGGAGTCAAAAACTCTACTGAGGTGCAAGGCCAAAGGAAATTTGATTTCCATAAAAAAAAATATATATACAGTATATATATATTCAAGAAAAAAGAATCCCCCCCCACAAATATTGACAAGTATTTTCTGTATTTTCCCCCACCCACCCCAATATTGCCAACACAAAATAATTTCTGAAAAACGTATCTACACAGGGAATACTACTGCCAAGATGAATAAGTAGAAAAAAATACAGTATGGAAATTTGATAAAAGCGAAAAAAGGCCAGCAATCTCAATGTCCTTTTCGTATATTATTTAATAGATCTGGGTCAGAGCACAAACAACGTACAAACATCAGCACAACGCTGATGTAGGCGACTTGCTGAAACGCAAACATTGTTTGTACTCTGACCCAGATATATTAAATATATACGAAAAGGACATTGAGAGTGTTGACCTTTTTTCAGTTTTATGGTTGGAAGAGAATATAGCTGATCCCCCCCCCCCCCCCCCCCCGCACTTCCACACACTCCCCCCCCGCTGGTTTCAGCCGTTTGATGTTAAGTGCAGCGAAGGAAAGGCTCGAGCAAGGCACAGCAATGGTTTTCATTAGCCCAGCATCTCAGCAGGAGAAAGAGAACATTGCTGTGTTTGTCAGGGGAGAGAGCCACCATATGATTTAATTACAAGATGACCTCAACCTTTTAGAGCAGCAACTGCTGATCCTCATAATCAAGCCTCTCTATATGGAGATGCCATGGAGTTTGCTTGGTTTGGTTGTTCTCACTGTGTGTGTGGTAACAATTAGGTATAACACCCTTTAACATTTTAAACCACCAATGATGATTAAAATTAAAGAGTAGCTAGCTGCTCATAAGTAATTTACTACAATTCAAGATACTCGTGCTCTATTTCAAATAATGGTGTATCCACTTACATGCCATGCTCCAATGTTGGTGGGGTTAAGCACGACAGCGCTGCTGAGCTGCTCCAGCACAGAGTCTGGGAGGGCAGTACCACCATTGGCCAAGAGGAGGCGCTGACACTGCACCCGTCTCAGTGACAGCGTCACTGCTGCATGTTCTGGAGAAACACTCAGCACCTGGGACAAATGCAGGAAGAGCATGAGGGACACAGTAATGGAAGGGCGAGGGCTAACCTGACGCTGCCAGATGGATGGTTTAGCTCCACATTACGTTTCACTAAACCAGTCGATCTGGGAATGCAGTAACCCGACCCGCTGATGGAGGCGGGCACTTTTTCCAAGCTACTTGACAGGTGATTGGATGACCCATCTGTCTATCACCGCTGGTGCGTGTTAACTTCAACCAATCAGATCGCCATGCCTCTGACGTCACGTTTGCGACCGGAGGAAGGTGCCTGTGCCGTGGTAGTCTATCATTGATTGAGTCCTCACCGTCCTCATCGTCATAAAGTCGCCTTTGAAGCATGACGTTCGATTATAACGAATTCGTTGTGTGGCTTAGCCTTCCCAAATGTTGAGGGTCGTTTTTTAGAATTTAATACATAGAATTGGGAACGTTACAGTCAATTTCATTCAGACTGCCTGCCACTCCCGCCGGGGCAGCCATGTTGACGAGTGAAAAGAACTACAAAGACCATGTACCCACTACTTGCCCAGACGAGCCTAAGCCCGTCGCTGATTCGTCGAGCCGGCCGTGGTTCAGCCAATCATCCTAACTGCCTGTGCATGACAAGATGGATTACGTCGAGAGAACTCTTTTGATCTCGCAAGGTTTTCCATCTTGCAAGCAAGGTTAGGCGAGGGCATGGAGAAGTAAAATCTACATTTATTTTGTCTTACACTAAAAAAAAAATATATATCTTTTTTTTTTCACTACATAATGTAGTTTGTACAGTGCAGCAACCATGTTAATTTCTGTCTGGTAACAATCTAACAGTACAGTTAGCAATTCAGACAATTATGTTGAGGATAAGTGGCAAATAACCGGGGGGAAAGATTAAAGTCCCCAGAACTGAGGATAGGATAGACCATGTTTGGAATAGAAGGCAGTGACCTGTGCTGACTGTGTCACTTTGGTTTGCTGTACAAGGCGGATGTGTTTTTAGCTGTGACCAGCAGGTAGTACAACTCACTCTTTTGGTCAGTCACAAAAAAATAAAAAAAATAAATACAGCTAGACTGTATGGGCCTGATTGTTGCATCTATTTGAGCAAACTCAGTTGCTCGGCAAGTATTGTTTGCCACACCAGACATCACAGGTTCTAATCCTGATTGAGTTAATTCAGGGCCAAGCTGGTCACACCTTGTCACAAATGACATGCTTGTTAGATGCAGCGCATGTCGACGGCGGCACATACACTCCACTCCAGTCAGTGCCTTGTTGCAGTCGGCCATATTTTCGTGATGTGTGTGTTCATATTCCACCTGTGAGCAGAGGGCCTCGGCCTGCTCCAGTTGTCCCCCCAGTGTGAGACCGGTCACTGCCTGTTGTAGCACCCAGCCTTCCAGAGCCTGGGCTAGAGGGCGCTCTATCTCCTCCACACTATGCACTGGGAGAGCAGAGTGAGTCAGATACAAACAAAACACAGACTACACAGTAGTACACACACACACGCACGCACACACACACACACACACACACACACACACACACACACACACACACACAAACAACTGACCTTTCTCAGAAACCACTGACATCAGGATCTGCTCCAGTCCTAGTCTGCGAGGAGCAGAGCCAGAAAGGAAACAGGAAGTGTTTTCTGTGTGACAGGCAGCCATTAATCCCGCCCATGCCGCCGGGTCATCTGAAAGCAGAGAGGAGAGTGGGGAATCAGATATGGATAAACACACATCGCACATAAACATGTTCTCAGTGATATTATAGCTTGGCTACAGAGGAGCTTGTAAACATTTGTTTTTTCTGTGTCTTAGTCTTCTGTTTGTCCTATTTCCTGGTTGATTGTTGATGAGTAGGATCTAGTTAGGCTTCCTTGTGATAAAGAGCTATATAAATATACATACTTGAAACCAAGGGAGCTGGAAGGTGGGTGCTGCAGCACCCCCTGGTGGCAAGAGATGGAATTTTCTAATCTTATTTCATACGCTCTCTCTTCAAAAGTGTTTGATTTTCATCATAATCTGGTTTTCCATAATAATAAGTTCAGTGTTTATTCCTGTGTCGCTGTCTGTTGTAGTGTAAAACAACTAAAGGGAGAGCAGGTGCTTACATGAAAGTGAGTGAGAAAAGGAGAAGATACTGAATAATGACATCACAACAGTATAATCCTAATGTTAATTTAAAATTAAATATTCTTCTAAATATGCATGAAAGTCCAAAAAACGTCAAATTTTCTTCGCCGCTGCCCTTGCGGGCAGCATCGAGACTCCCTTCCTTACAGCACCCCCTACCTAAAAGTAATGTACTTCCAGCCCCACTGCTTGAAACTTAAACCAACGGCGACTAAATCTGCATACAGTATATCTCTCATTGTGGTTCTTTTTTTGTGAGTGAGTGAGTGAGTGAGTGAGTGAGTGAGTGTGTGTGTGTGTGTGTGTGTGCACGCATCTCTACCAGGGCAGAGCAGCACAGCCCTCTGCATGGTCTTCAGTGCGTTCCTGTGACTGTCCTCTCCCGAGTGTCTCCCACTAGCCAGCTGGTTGACTCCACTGTACAACAACGCCCTCTGCAGGCACACACAGGTCAGATCAGTTCAGGAAATGCACAAACACTGTGGCAGAGAAACGTAGTCAACAATGAACACTACTGGGACACAAACAACATTTTGCATGTTCTGGCTGTTGACATATCAACAATGTAATAAGATTAAACATGAATGCAGTTAAGGCAAAAGTGTAGAGTCGACCATCAGACTCTCCGCCGACAATACAGAAGACAATGTTGACCTCATTTGTTATGTGGTGGTGTCATTAAATTAAAGTATATTGTCTCCGACTCAGAGGGGAGCACAGTGAGGAGGAAGGACATGTCAAATAGAAGGAAAGTGAACAGAACAGAACAGAGAAACACACAAACCATTTCAACATAATTCTAAGCTCACACACACTTACCTTTCCGTGGGTCATACTGGAGAGACAGGCAACATGGCCTGCCATCGCTCCACCCTGGAATACAAGCAGATAGAAACATGAAAAAGGCCCATACTGGAATGAAAGAGTCATGGTGAGTGAAGGATACTGACATGTACAACAGTATAACAGCAAGAGTTGATCCTGCTCATGAGGAAGGTCCAATAACTGTGTGCCAATATATTACGTATGTCAGATTACCTGTTTGTTTGTTTGTGTGTGGTGTGGTGTGGTGTGGTGTGGTGTGGTGTGTGTGTGTGTGTGTGTGTGTGTGTGTGTGTGTGTGTGTGTGTGTGTGTGTGTGTGTGTGTGTGTGTGTGTGTGTGTGTGTGTGTGTGTGTGTGTGTGTGTGTGTGTGTGTGTGTGTGTGTGTGTGTGTGTGTGTGTGTGTACATTGGCCTTCCTGGGGTAGTACTGTGGTACCAGTCTGGACAACAAGGCCCATAGAGATGGGTTGCCTGGATTGCTGTAAAGAGGACAAAGTAAACAAATAAACATACAGGTCAGAAACCTTTACAGAATGTATATCTTATATAAACATGTTCTATTAATTAATATAATTGTGACTGTTACATCACTGTAACTTTGAAAGAGGTCAGCTGTAGAAATCACCAAGAGCAAAAGAAGAATGTAATGGGTGGAAGAACGGACACATTGCAAGATTTTTTGCTTTTCATAGATTATAATAGGGAGCACAAAATATTGTGTTTGAGTTATTAATAACTGTATCAAAACAATTAATTTTGATCCAACATTTTCTGATGTAAATGGGTCTCCTGTAAAGTTAAATGAGGAGTGTATGGTGTTTGGTCACACATCATTTGTCCATCCCTACTTTCTTCTATCAGCAGGATACAATTTAATCTATTACCTACCTGTGTATGGCTCTGGCAGCCTCTCTCTGCACGGCGCTGTAGTTGCCCTGTAGGGCCAGCAGGGTGCAGGTGAGCAGACAGCGCTGTTCCACAGCGCTCCCAGTGGCCGAGCCTTGCTTCAGCAGCTCTGTCAGGGCAGCAGCAGCGAGCGTGGCATCCCCGTGGACCAAACCCAATGCACATAAACACAGCAGAGACTCTGGGATAGGCTCCTTTAACATGGAGCTGTAGAGACAGAAGATATGTAACCATGAGCAGATACACAGACAAATATGTACACACATGCATTCACCCTGCTGAAGTGCTGTTGAGCAACACACTGAATCATTTCCAGCTCCAGAAGTGATGTTCTGTAGCTGAGGGAGGGAGGCCAGAGCACAGGGATCCATTAAATATCACATTATTGTTACACATGCTAATTGGTCAATTCACTGACAATGAATGCAATGATTACACGGCTACGTAGGTTAGGTATTTTTAGCAAAGAGAGTCAATGGTAACAGATGGACTGATTGGACTCACCATCTGAAGAGCAGAGTCTTGGCTGGGTCGAGGTTACGCAGCCTGTGCTGAAGCAGGGCCAGAGCTGTCAAGATGTAAGCCTTGTCCTTCTCACTGGTGGCCACAGCCAGGGCACGCTCATAGGCTGAGGACACACACACACACACACACAGTGTATTTAATTCAAAAGATACATACCATGGTCATACTGAAACACGTGTGCATATACTTTATCAATAATGTACAACTCTGCCATACACGGGCGCGCATGCACACACGCGCGCACACACACACACACACACACACACACACACACACACACACACACACACACAGTATATCTCTGATTTCAGTGTGGCTCCTGACCGTTGATGCTCTCAGGGATGAGTCCTGCCCTGGAGTAGGCCAGAGCCACTCCAGCCAGATCATAGAGCTCCTCTAGTGGAGTGGAAGAGTAAACACGCACCGCTTCGTCCCACTGGCCTGAGGTGCTGTGGAGAAAACAGTGGGATATACAAAAGGCTTGAGCATAACACATGGATAATCAGTGCCCGTTTACATCATTCATTTGAAGTTTACATGGTGGAGTAAATTAATTGGGCATTTTCAATGGTGGTTAAAGAAAATGGTAATAAGACAACTGGTTGTTACCATAATGCACGACCATAGCTGCCCAGAGCAAAAGCCAGTTGTTCTGTAGAGGACATGGACTGAAGTAGTTCAACAGCTCTGTGGAAAGAGTTCAGAAAACACAAACAGGAGTGAGTTATAAACACAACAATTACAACAATGTAACCATTCAGTATGACAATGCGTTTGTTCAATCAACAGAGGTACCACTTTTATTATCCTATTATATGATCTCTATACTGGCTCAATCTAACAGACAGGCTGAAAGAAAAAGACCGAGAGAGATGGAGTCTGTTAGTGTCACACCTTTGGTAAGCCTGTACAGCCTGCGTCTTCAGGTGCAGATGCTCGTTCAGGTAGCCCAGCATAATGAAGGCATCGGGGTCAGACTGGATCCTCTCTGAAAAGAGGACAACCAAAATGTCACACACCATCGTCAACCAACTACCTACATGGATTGCGTGCGCACAGACACGCACACGTGCAGTACCTGTGTACTTGCTGAGCGCCACCTGAGCAGCGGAGACGGCGTTCATCTGGACTATGTTGTAGCGGTAAAGCTCAGAGTCTCTGTTGCTCTTATCCAGCAGGGTGGCACACACCCAGTAGGCATAGCCTTTCACTCCCTCCGTCTGCAGATGCAAAAGAGGAGTAGAGAGGAGAAATAGATGGGGAGGAGCGAAAGAGAGGAGAGTGACAAAGTAGGTGGAAAATCACTTTTCTGTTTCCTCACAGTATCATCCCTAATGACTAAATCAGTAGCAACATAAGGCTAACATTAGAAGATTAAGGCGAGTGATAGAGACATGAAGGAAATATTTATTTTTTATTAGCAGGCTAATGTGTGGGAATAACAACAGTAACCATAATGGTTTGGGGAGATCACCCACATGTGTGCTGAGCTCAGTGGTGTGCCTGAAGAGGTCCATGGTATCGTAGCTTCCCACTGTCTCTGCTATCAGCGCCTGGCAGGAAGACAACGGGATGGAGAGAATATGATTTAGACAGTGAGAGAGAAAGAGGGGACTAGAAAAGAGGTCCATGATAGCATGATATTCCAGAAAGTAGGATTTCCTGGGGTACGGTTACTGGTGTGTGTGAACTGATTTTGAAACCTGTCTATCGTAATGTATTTGCTAGATGGAGCCTTGTCTAAGATAGGGTCCAGCACCTGTCCGATCCAGCAGGTCACATAAAGCGGCTCCAAGGACTGGGCAATCGTGAAGGCCTCATGTGAAAGCTGGGAAATCAAGATAAGAAGTATTACTATTATACCATGAAAAGGGAAGCCAACTTTGATAAATTTAATACAAAAATGATGAAAGAACACCAACTACCAATCACCTCTATACTCTGCTTCTTCAAGTACAAGGCACCAAGGTTGGTCCAGCCAACAACATTCTATTGTGGATTAGTAAAAAAATAAATTAAATTATGAACATTTTATCTGGAAATGCAATTCCCCACCTGTATACAAACAAATGTGCAATACTTACATTTGCCTCAACTTGTATGGACTTGATGAAGCAATGTTGAGCCAGGGCAAAGTTCTCAAGACCTGTGTCAGAGGAAAGAATGTCAGGAAGTAATAAATGTCATTAGTTCTTCTGACCTAGGTCAACAATAAAAAGAGAGGTCACACAAATTATTTACCAGAGTGAGTTAGTCTTCTATATTATTACCTTTGCTCATGGCAATCACTCCCAGGGCATTCCAGTAGCTATGGTTCCCACTGTCCATCATGATAGCCTTTTTCACACACTGAGAAGAGAGAAGAAGACTGGTTAAAAATACTGTTTTGCAAGCAAACTATGTAAAGTAAAACAATCAAAGACTTGGGAGTCTTGGAAATTCAATTATTGCGGACGCCTTCATTTATTAAATGGTTGCACAGGACAGAGAGTATTACCTGCTGGGCCTTCTCCAGAAGCAAGGCTGAGGTGTTCTGGTCTCTCACATCTGTAGGGCAGGGTAGGCTGGCCTGGCGGTGATAGTTGACTCCCAGGTCAAACCAAAGGCTGGGGGCCTCAGGCATCAGCTTCAAAGCATGACCATAGCACCTACAGACCACACACATACTCATTCAGTGTATATTCTATCCAAGGCCAACCATAAGACCACTATGTCACTAAAATTACTCAACTGTCATCTGTACCTTTCTATTTCCGGACTTTTTTTTTAAAGAGAAAGTAAAAAAAATAAAGATGTAGGATTAGCAGAGTAGCAATGGTTGAGGCAGGTCTGAAAACCTTGCAGTCAAGGCATGTGTGATACAGTGATTCCAAGCCTGTTGGTGGTCATACCTCTCGCCGACTTTGAGTGTCTGGGCCTGGTTGAGAATGTGGCTCTCGGTGGCCGGGTCTAACCCAGCCAACGGGCCTGGCATTAGAACACGGACTCTGTTTGGAGACACGGTGCTGACTGTGGTGCAGGCATCTCCCAGCAGCTTCCACAAACAGGACAGGTCTGGACGCAGCTCCACTGCTCTGAGGACAGAAGGAGAGGTGAATGGATAGATGAATTAAAACGAGAAGCCATCAGTCTGATGCTGGGATAAAATGGGCCACAGATGAAGCCTTGTTTCACATGATATTAAAACACATTTCTAGTCATTACCTGAAGAGGTTTTTTATAGCCTGCTGGATGAGGTCTATAGCCCCTCCATCTCTATAATCTTCCATTAAGCCTTTTGCCAGTGAGAGCAGACACTCCCCAAGACCTAAACAACAGAGCACGGAAAATTAAACAACCAGTAGCAGATCAAGAAAGCAACGACCCACTTGAGAAATGCAATAAAACTTATAATTCCAAATTAAGTACAAGACGAGAGAATATCAAAAAGACAGTTAATTATGAAACGTGCCGACCTTTGAGAGCAGGGACGTAGTCCTCCCGTGTGGTGATCTGCAGGTACTCTGCCGCAGCCTCTTTGAACTTGCCCAGAACCTGTTTG
Organism: Poromitra crassiceps; assembly: GCF_964638095.1. Lineage (NCBI taxonomy): Eukaryota > Metazoa > Chordata > Actinopteri > Beryciformes > Melamphaidae > Poromitra > Poromitra crassiceps. The sequence goes on along the minus strand of NC_139631.1, from coordinate 25,358,441 downwards.
ATTGCTGCTGTCTGGTAGACGCTGTAGATGGAGGAGGGCTGAAGCTCGTGGGCCTTGCCGAATGCCTTCAGAGCTGCCGTGAAGCTCCGTCGGTTCAGGTAGGCCTCGCCCAAACACTCCCAGCACACCCAGTCCTCAGGGTCAGCTCTCAATGCTGCCTGCATACTAAAATGAGGAAGGAAGGAAGAAAGAAAGAAAGAAAGAAAGAAAGAAAGAAAGAAAGAAAGAAAGAAAGAAAGAAAGAAAGAAAGGAAGAAAGAAAGAAATTGCACGAGGGATTAACAAAAAAAGAGCAAAAACGTGGCATGGAATGACAAAGCCCAATGTAATATAATCAGAAACAATCGTGAGATTCTTACTCAGCAATAGCCTGTGGATGCTGTCCAACCTTCAGGTGGTAAAGGCCTCGTCTCATCCAGGCCCACTTGGCCGAGCCTGGAGTGGCTTTCTCGATCACCGACTGAAGTACTGCCAGGGCAGTGTCCTGTGGCACGCAGAGGAGAAGAAGGGCCAGGTCAAAGGGGAAGGGAGAAGATGAAGAAGGGCAAACAGAAACATCTGTAACAAGAATGCCAAAAAACACACATGGCAGCTCTGAACCAAGCCGCTCACCATGTCCTCCTGCTCCATACTGAGATCCACAGAGGCAGCTCCAGACTCAACATCGCTGCTGTCCAACTCAAAGGCCTTCTTATAGCAGCCACGCGCCCGGCCACGCTCCTTTGCCACCTCCCGGTAATAATGTCCAAGGTAGCGGAACACGCAGCCGAGGTTTGGATCTAGTTTTGCAGCCTGAAACATACAAATGGAGAGTTTGGCTCACAAATAAGATATCCACCGTTCAGACATATTTAGCAAAATGACTGCTAGCAACAAAAAGATAACATATTGTGGCACTTTTTACAGATTAGCAGGTAAGTTAAATCCGTTTAACGATAATACAGAGTGGACCATCTATATTTTAGATACTAAATGTTGAACTTCAGCTAATTATTTTATTTCTAAAATGTATACTGTATAGTGCTCTGCAACACAACTCTTCTATCACGATAGTACTAGTAAGAGATGATCCATACTTATTACAAATCTAAAACTTTTTTCCCTAACATCTGTGCTAACCTTGAGCAGGTGTGTATGGGCTTTGCTGCGGTCTCGACGGGTCTCTTCTCCCATGTCCCAGTAGAGCTGGCCCAGGAGGAAGTAGTACTCCCCACAGTCTGGGCTCTGGCCTGCCGCCTCCAGGAAACTACACCATATGGAAAAGCAAGAGAGAGAAGGTTTGGAGGGGCAGCCATTTCTACCATGCAAAGCTACGACAAGGTAGGCCAACACACTTCGATGGAAGGACACAGGCACGCTTTGCATGACCCTAGAGAGAGAAACTGTTATTTTACCTCTGCTCTGCCAGGTGGTGCTGGCCCTGGGCTAACTGTGCCCATCCTCTCAGTGCCAACCCCTGGGCCAGGTTAGGGTTAGAGGCCAGCAGCTCAGAAGACACCTATGGAACATGCAGTTATTTTCTCTCCATCAATCTTTTTTGTGTCTAAGAAATATAACTATTTCCTCTTTTGAAGTATATGAAGATAAAGGTTAGATATTTATATGAAACTGTAAGCATTGTCTGTTGTTCGTCGGTCAATGTGCCAAAAGTATATATTCAGCTGTAATTATCTATCCCTACTGTCTGCATTGCAACATTGCATTTCTTGATCAGGGAGCTCATATAATATTATAAATTGTATTATTATTAATATGATTAGTACCATTGTCATAACTCTGACGTTTACATTAGGCAGCATTCAGTAGGTAAGAGATACCTCACCTGAAGTCCTTGGTCAACCTGTCCTTTATTCAGATACGCTCTTCCTTTAAAGGCTACCAGAACTGGGTCTTTTTCACCATCTGGGATCTAAAGAAAACATGGGGGGAAAAAATTCAGAAAGAGGAAGACAGACTGGCTAGGGGGAAAAAAGCATAAAGTGCATTTCCTTTGGTATTAAAGATTTAATTTTGAAGTGGCACAACAATTTTCTTGTGGCAAAAAAGCAGATGCCAAAGCAGTATTATAATTTTTGGGATCATTAGTACCTCTTTACTTTCCTTGCCCTGTGACAAGGCTGTAAATACAGTTTTGTAGTGATGCATTAATTTGTTCAGAGGTTACCGGTGGTATAGACCAGAACTGCGTCGCGTCTTCAAGCGCCCAGCTCCAAGGCCGCGCCCCTTTTTAGGGGAAACCCACCATAGTAAATGACGGTACAAGAAGCCGAAACCACTTCAAACAAACTATTTAAAACGGTTTAATTTGATAGAGATATGCCGAAGAGTTGCTGTGTTGTTATAGTTTCACTAACAATAAAAAAAAAAAAAAAAAAAAAAGGTCTGCGATAGGGTAGGCGCATAGGCGTGACGCCGTCAATGTGGACGATGCATGTAACCTGGTGGAAACTGGATACAGTGTTCATATAAGGCAAGTACCTCGTGTCGATGTATCTTGCGCATTCTATGGCCGGCCGAGTTGAAATATATTGTCATGTCATGGTGTCTTTGGGTCATTTATAAAGGAAATTAATTCTGTTATTTTTCTATAGATGTTTTGGGTACTGCTATTTTACATTGAAGTCAACGCGAGTGGCTTGTGTTATCCCCCAAAAAGGGGCGCGGCCTTCAAGTTTTGCAAATTACCCGGATGTGCTGTTCTGGTCTATGCACCATTTAGTGATATGCCACACCCACCACCAAACCCCCTTTTGGCCAAACAACATGAGAAATGTAGCCCATGGCCCAACCTTCATACCAAGTTTTGTGCAAACTAGTTAATATCCTTATATCCTGCTAACAGACAGACGGTGGGATTAACAGAGATGGGGCAAATCATTACCTCATTGGTGGAGGTAACCAAACATAACAGCAACGAGTAGGTGGATAAGTGTGTGTGTGTGTGTGTGTGTGTGTGTGTGTGTGTGTGTGTGTGTGTGTGTGTGTGCTACCTGTGACAGTGTCTCCAAGGCCTGGTCTGCAGCCTTCTCCTCCCCACTCCTGACCAGGGCCTCCAGCCTCAGTCTCAGCAGCCTCAGCCGCAGCTCCTCGTCTCCAGACACACACACTGTCAGACCTGTTACACAAAACCAGACACATACAGTGTCAGACCTGTTACAAAAAAACATTCACACACACAGTGTCAGACCTGATACACAAAACCAAACACAATGTCAGACCTGATACAAAACCAGACACACAGTGTCAGACCTGATACACAAAACCAGACACACAGTGTCAGACCTGATACACAAAACCAAACACAATGTCAGACCTGATACAAAACCAGACACACAGTGTCAGACCTGATACACAAAACCAGACACACAGTGTCAGACCTGATACACAAAACCAGACACACAGTGTCAGACCAGATACACAAAACCAGACACAGTGTCAGACCTGATACAAAACCAGACACACAGTGTCAGACCTGATACACAAAACCAGACACACAATGTCAGACCTGATACAAAACCAGACAGTGTCAAACCTGATACACAAAACCAGACACACACAGTGTCAGACCTGATACACAATTGGACACACACACACACACACACACACACACACACACACACACACACACACACACACACACACACACACACACAAACCGCGCAGGGATGATGTAGTGGTTAGCGTTGTTGTCTCTAACATCATACTGTACTAGTCAAACATTTGGATACACATTCTCATTTAGTGAATGAGGTGTGTTAAAAATTTCGACTGGTACTGTATATCACACTAGTGGGTTTTTAATCAATTACACTACCCAAATAAATGAAATTCTGTTGGACCCCGGAAAAAGAGCTAACAAATTATTTCTCATCAATTGACTACATTATGTTGTCAGATCAACTGGATGACTTTGAGAATAGACAGTAGACTACCGGTACCTTGGGAGCAGGACGTAGCAGTGTCGGGGTATCTATGCATTTTGAGCTGGGCCTGTGCCAGGCTGCACCATCCTGTACTGGAGCCCATTTTCTTCAACCCTAATGAAACAGAACATTCAGTCAAATCAGAGATTTGTGCACAAACTCCACAGAGCACAAATGACAGCGATGCTCATGGTGAGATTAGCCTAAAAGCTTAAAGGAGGACTTACCCCCTAGATATGTATTAGAACAGTGATTTGAAAATACCTATGGAAAAAACCAAGAAATGACATATGCTCTTGTCTATACTGGACTCTTTGGCTGTGTTGAAGTCCAGATTTTTTTTCGGAAATCGACGCCATTACAGTTTGCCTATTGCCTCAAAAATAATTTATTTGAGAGGGGCCATATCTGTATAAATATCAACAATTAGCCAACGCTGGTGGCCTGTATGGAAAGAGCTTTGCTCAAAATGGTTGAAAGTTATATCAATTTGGTAATTCAGTGGCGAACTAGAAATTTAATTATTTTTCTGCATGTAACTCTATGGCAGTGTGTTGAACTACGTTACGAGAGCAAAGTGGCATGGGCTCGTTACAGCAGCACACCGCACAATACGACAAACCCCCCGTTCTGGGGTAACACAATGCGAGATTTCTCTACGTCATTCCCTCGTCCAAGTTGCCATATAGTCCCTTTTTCATTTTAGTTTGGGGGCTTTTCGTGATTGTTGTTAAAAGTTGTGCAAAAGTTTTTTCCTCTCAGCGCAGTGCAGGCTGCCTGCGCCTCCTCCCTCCTGCCAGACCCCGGCTGGCGAAACAGCCTGTTGCATGCATGGGGCGCTTGTAACCTCACGGAGCAACAAACAAACAGACAGAAATAGCTGGTGTGCGATTTAGAGAATACAGTCTGAGATTGGGTACAGGATTGAGGGAATCCCGCATCTGTTTGCGAAGGTGCGACTGGACAGGACGCTTTTCACAGACGGGCACAGTAGTCGGAGCGAGGCGAGTGTCTCTCAGGGCTACTCAGGGCAGAGCTGCAGATCTCTCCTTCTCCTCCGCGCATTCAGTCTGTCCAAAATCATTACCGATATAATCTCAGTAGGAGGGATGCAGGGAAATGATAGTAGCCGATGTGTTTAGAGAAGCTTTGTCACGTTGTCACGTCGTAGTATAGCGTTATATTTTACATGTGCGCTAAACTGCGACCATATTTGTTTGCGGAAATATCAGACTGCTCTCTCTACTCTCAGAGCACAGAGAGCTCTGCTCTGCTGCGCGCGCCCGCGGAGCTTGGAGCTAGTGCATGAGGTTTACAGTAGGACTCTCTCCCGCCTGGCTGGGCTGGAGACAGCTGCTTCCAACTCGGACTGATAATATATACATCATCATTCGAGCTTATTCAGGTAAGATATTAATAAAGTAGTGACACATTCAGCGGGAAACTAACTATAATTAAGACATGTGCCAACTTTGACGACGTTTGGTTCAGTATTTTAAGAGCAAACTTCAATAGGAATAGGCTTGGAGTTCTGAGGAGCCGAAAGGGTACAGGGGGGGTAGGGGAGTAATTATCTTGAAATCCCATAGTCTTTGGGAACACTGTGACGTCAAAGTGTTCCTAATCTCCCATTCATTTGAGAAAAAAAAAAAAAAAAGCAGTCTTTGACCCTAAGAGGGCGCTTATGCCAGGTATGCTGCTGAAAAATGATACAAATGGTAAAATGGCAACAGTTTGGTGTCAAATGTGGAAATTGTGACCAGAATTCTTCACACATCACCCCCAAAGTCATATATATTGGTTAAAAGCTGAAAAAAAGTGTTTTGGAGGTAAGTCCTCCTTTAAGCAGCATGTGTTGAGTAAGAGGGTGTTCAGGTACCCTAAGAACAGGATGCATTCTTTGCTGAAGTGCAAACTAACCTTGTGTCAGGTCCTTAATGGCAACTTCATATTTGCCCTCCTGTAGAGCTTTGGTGCCCAGACCCAAATGACCTAACCCATTGTTGGGGGCCAATTCCAGAAGACGAGAGAAACAGCTGCCTGCATCCTCACTCTGGACACCTTCAAATGAAAGCAAAGCGTGTATTTAACATGTATCTGCTGACTGACTTTTTGATACATGTATTAACATGTATCTACTGACTGACTTTTTGAATGCAAATGAAAATTTGTACTCATTTACAATGTCACTTTGGGCAGTTACTTGAATCTGTATGAGTAAGTTGATCACTATAACTTTGTCTTTAAGGAGTGAGATGCGAGTGTATTACCCGTTTTGAGATAGTGAGAACAAAGGACTTCAAGAGGATAACTGTGGCTGGGGTAGAGGGACAGCATGGACTCACATGCCTGTTTCATTTTGGCTTCTTCATGTGGAAGCTACAGAGAGGACACATTCATGACCAGCAGCTGAATTAGGACAATGAGCTGGCTTAATTTCAATCCTATCAGTGGATCTGCACACACTGACAATGTCCTTGTATTTCTGCGATGGTGAAACACAAACATCTGATAGAGAGCTTACTTACTTTAGAAAGACATGTGACATAATCGGCTGAGATCTTCCTGTGTTCCTCTCCTGGCACAGGGTGGGTGAGAACCATGGCCTTCTCAAATGCTGTGATTAACTAGCATAGCCAAAGACAACAAGCAAATAGTAAACATGTTGTCCCCACCATTGATGTAGATCCACCCTTGGTGAGTTGGGTCAGTCAACACAGGGCAGTGTTAGCCTGGGTAAACCCAGCCTTCAACGTGACATCACAGGCTATGCCTGTAGCGTAAGTTTCTTCTTCGTGACTGATAGCACATAGAGGTCACGTGGAGGCTGGGTTTACCCAGGCTAGGGCTGTGTAGTATTTTAGTCTAGTTTAAGTCCAGCTTTCTATGTCTCTCACAGCCACTATTGGGTGTATAAGTGTCTATCAAGCCCCAAGTTCCGGTAAAGAAAATTGAGGCCAATGCGGAAGTAGTCTCTTCCCAGACTCAAATATTACGTTGAATCACTGCACTCCGCATAAAAAAAGAGGGGTTTTGGTCTCTATAGCTATTTTCACCTTCCATGACAACTGTACGGGGGTGAATTTATATGTAATGTAGAGTAAAATAGAAGATAAAAAAGACTATGTTTTGGGTGTGATTGACAGGTCACCAATCACGGGCCAATAGCAGGCGGAGCAGCGGCTCTGTGGGAAACCCCTGATCTCACACGAGCTGAGTGAGAACGAAGACGGCCAACATGTCAAACTACAGGCTTCAAAACGGGGGTCCACGAACCAATGGGCGTCGTCACATTCACTATTCACATTTTTGACAGTCAATGGTAAATTGCTAAAGATAACAATAGACCAGCTTTATTTTCTCTACATAGGGATTTAGGCTATTGACAAACTTAATGCAATTACATAATACGTACTATATCATCCCATGCTGCTGAGTTTCATTGTACGTATATTAGGGACATCTTACATGCTGTTGAGTTTCATTGTCCTGCTCCTCCATATCCATGCAGTCTGACAGGAGACAGGTCATCTGTTGCCATAGCTGCAGCAGCTCGGTCTTCTCCACAGCCTCCTCCTCCTTCAGTTGGATGAGCTGAATCCAAACCTTTGCCAACTACACACACACACACACACACGCGCATTCATAAGTGACACTTAAGTACCCAACGTTGCACTCTTAAGTCTTAAAGACCTCAGAAGTTACATACCTTTAAATATTCCTTGTCCGATTGATAGATATCTGACAGTTTTCTGATCACCTCATAACATTTGGTTTTGTCAGAACTGTGGATGGAGAACAGAAGGAGAATCAACAAAATCAGAAATCAAATATGTGCTATTCGATTTTAAGAAAGATGGCTGATTCTGAAGAAGAGGTTCTTCAATAGCATACCTTGCATATAGCTCAACAAGCTTCTGATATACGTCAGGCAGCTCCGTTTTGAAATCCCACTGGTCAGTCTTCTCATAAAGATTAGCTAAGCCCTGAAACACATTATGTGGCTTTTGGTGAGTTCAGGCTTTTAGAGTATTTAATTTATACAAGGGCCTGAGCTGTAATATCCAATAACCTCAGTAAAAATGATCAGTTGATGGTGTGTTCTCAGTTTGAGGGAGCACTGACCAGAGGTAAGCTGTCTGTCTTACCTGCCATGCCAGCAGCTGCTCAGGCTCCAGCTCCAGGGCCTTTCTGTATGCGGTCTGCGCCTGGTCTGGCTGCTCCAGTTCACTGGCTGCCAAGCCGATGAAGACCCATGCATTATAGTTGTTCTTCTCAATCTTCAAAACAGCCTAAAGCCAGGTTGAAGAGAGGGAAGTCAGTGGTTCAATATTTATATTCAAGAACTACATTTGCGCCTCAATTGTCCCCTTTGCCTTGGTTCATCCCTGCATGGTGGGATGCCTTACCTTGCGTGTGTGTGTGTGTTTACCTTGCAGTGCTTCAGAGCCTCTTTGAACTCCTTGTTTTTGATGGCTTCTCTAGCACTTTTCAGTGCAGCTTTCACTTCTTTACTCGACATCCCGTGAGTATCTGTGAGAAATATTGATACGCATCAGAACATCCTCATATCAAGTGTGTCTGAAATAATATTATTGCACAAGAACGATAGCAGTGATTTGCCTGGAAAACGATTTGACAGCTGACTTGACAGCAAACTCAAGTAGCGTTCAACTCGTTAGCTGTTCAAAGCCAGTATATAACGTTAACGTGGCCTGGGTTTCAAATGACAACTCGTTTTTCAAAACTTTATAAATATAACAAGCGATTTATTGATTCGGTAAACTAAAGTTGGTTAATTACCCTGCGACTCGGCAAATATCCAACCATTCAGTTAACATGCGTTTGTTGTTGGCAATGGCTTGTTTTCTTTTTTCCTTGTTGAATGACACGGAAGTAAAAGCCGTCTATATTTTCAAAATAAAAGCACGTTTCAGTTTGGTCCATTTGAGCCAGTGTTGCCAGGTGGGAAATGTTGAGTTATCGTACCTGAGGGTCAAAATGATCGTTTTTGGAGGGAAATTATCGTACGCGAGCAGTGGCCGTCTTCCACCTCTTCTTCTTCTGTCAATGGCTTTCTGGCCGTGCTTCACCACTTATATAGCCTCAGCCAGGAATGATTTATGACATCACTGATTACATCACAATTGATTTATGACATCACTGATGACATCACAATTGCTCAAATGGAATCACTGATGACATCACAATTGCTCGAGTGACATCACTGATGACATCACAATTGCTAAAGTGCCATCACTGATGACATCACAATTGCTAAAGTGACATCACTGATGAAGGGGACCTCTTTTTCACAGCCTAATGTTGGCAGGTGTGTGCGTGTGTGTGTGTGTGTCCGTGTGTGTCCGTTTTGAACCAGCTAGTATAGCCTTATATTGGCATTTAGCCTTTCTGCTGCTATTGCATGATTACATCAGCTAATTTTATTTTAGGGGGGGGGGGGGTTTGTATATGCAGTGGAAGTGGTCCCTGGGAAATTTGGTTTGGTATGTAGTGGTACTTGGACGGAAAAGTTTGGGAACCCCTGTCCTAGGGGAATGCATGATTGATTGACTGCAAAGACGTTGTGAGAAGACGTGTATAAACAAACATAGGATCCATATTAGTATATTGATTACAACTGTCACAAAATGATCAAATTATCGTACTTTCTGGGAATTTTGGCATTATCGATCGTACATCGTACAGAAGGCGGAATTATCGTACAAATACGATAATTATCGTACACCTGGCAACGCTGATTTGAGCACTCAATGATGCATTTGAGGTCCCATGCTTCTTTTTTTAACATTATTATTGGGGGAGAGCAGAAGAGCAGTACAAAAAGACAGAAACAATGTCCAGAATTTTCTTTATAAACCCCATATCCCTTCATTAATACAACAGCTACATTTGAGGCATAGAAAATAAACATTCTCAACAACACCAGCAACGCCAACAATGACAATAACAATATAAAAAGGAAAAAAGTAATCACTAAACAAAATACTTCCAATGACAGACATGCATGTTCAAAATAATACAATAAAATGAAGGGGTCCTGCCCATGATCATACCTTGTCTTCACAAGTTAACCTTGTTGCATCATTATCTTTGAGAACAAAACCGACAGCATCGTAAAATATCACTTACGGCTTAGGGTTCCCTTAGCTGTACAGCAGGGAGATGCTTAGGTCCAGTCTAATTCCAGTCTCTCACACTCACTCAGTCAGTGAGTGAGTACTCTCTCTCTCTCTCTCTCACACACACTCACACACACACACACACACACACACACACACACACACACACACACACACACACACACACACACACACACACACACACACACACACACACACAACATACTCATTGAGAGTACAGATGTGAGATAAAAGTCCAAGTGTGAGTCATGGACGTTTAAAAGCAAGCTGATCAAATTACATTGTCCAACATTATAACAGCAGTATAAATATCACAATGATCCGTTGAGCCACTCATCGACAGCTCTCTCATTGGCTGATACATCTTTCTGCCAGTCCACATGCCACCTAAGGTTAGCAATGACCTGGCTGTAATTGCTCCCCAGACCCTGGCGCCAGGCACTAAATTGCTGTTTGTTGTAGAGATGGACGGTCTTCGAGACGTGTGGATAGTCTACAATGCTACGCAGTAGCTTGTCCAGATGCGCCCAGACATCTGGGAGTTTGCGCACCACATTGTGAAGTTCTTCCTTGTCCAGTGTTAAGTCTGCAAATGAGAGAGAAAGTAGAGAAAGGTCAAGGTTTTATTAATGCATTTCACACTACATTGTGTTTGGGGCTTCTCTGTTCATGCATTTAATAAAAAAATTAGATGTCCACCATTTGAAGAAACTAAGTAAGCTTGATAAAAGTGACTCCTCTTAGAGAATGATAGCCTAACAGCGAACAATTTAGTAGATTGTGGAAGTTTAAGTTTTAACGCCAAAATGGCAACTTTTACAGATTGGAACTGCTATATTTGAGAGTTTAAGAAAGATGAATAGTTTTTTTTTTATGTGTATAGTTGGTTCTTATCACATTCTAGTTTGAGCCTTTCTAGTTTATAAGTGTCTAAAGTCACTGAACTCACCAAAAAGCTGTGGAGGGATACTCAAGCCATCCGCATAGGCGATGTACTTCCACCGGGCCGTTCTCAGCATGTATGTCGAGGCATTGGCGTTACAGCCGTGATATTCACTCAGAGCCCAGTCTGGATGCAGCTTCCGGGGACAAACACTGGCCTTGGACACAAGGGGAAGGAGCGAGTGGCCGCTGAGATCACCTGCTGCCGAGATGCCTGCCATCTCTGCAAAGTTACATTACATTAGATTACGTCATTTGGCAGACGCTTTTATCCAAAGCGACTTACAATAACACATTTTTGTCAGCAATAGAGCAATCAACTATGCAACACAGTCTATGACAACTACAACATCAGTTACAAGTTAACATCAGAGAGAAAAACATACTTCAATGGAAATGTCCCAACAAACACTTTAATCCCAATTTAAATCATATTTCCCCCCTGTTTTATCCACAAGTGCCTTGTTTTTGTCCTTCCTTACCCAGTACAGTGGGATAGAGATCAACCAGGGACACAGGCTGGTTGACCTGCAGGCCAGACATCAGCCCAGGGCCCATGATGAGCAGGGGGACATGAGAACTGCCCTCAAACATGGACATCTTGTAGAACTGTCTGTGCTCCATGGCCAGGTCTCCATGGTCAGCCGTGAAGATCACAACAGTGTTGTTGAGCAGACCGGTCTCTCTCAGAGCTGAGATGACCTGGCCTAGAAAGAAAACAAAAGAGAGACGGAGAGAGAGAAATGCAGTGATGAAGAGGAATTTGGGTGGGGAGAGATAGGGTGGAGAAGCTCCTATATGGATTTTGATGTAGCTTTTTACATTTGACATTTTGTATGTGCACAGAGTTACTGGATTTCTTCAATCATAAATGATCAAATTGACATTATTTAATAGCAGCAGGATAAAGCAGTGATGACAATAATGGAATTCAGTGCTGACCAAAATCCGGTGCCATCTCATGTAGCCATTGTCAACTAACCCAGCATGGCATCTGCTTCAGCACACATGGCATAGTAGAAGGCCCTTATGCTTTTGACCTCATCCTCAGTGAAGTTCCCACTGCAGTTCTTGGTGAAGGTGGAGTAGTAGTCAACAGGGTGCATGGCAGACGTGGGCAGCCATTTAGGAACCGAGATGAGATCTGAATTTACCTGTGTATGTAAAATAAAATAAGTGATTGGGATTTTAAATTGATATGCCCAAAGAAACACAATGTAAGACTTATGGGGATAGAGAGAGAGAGAGAGAGAGAGAGAGAGAGAGAGAGAGAGAGAGAGAGAGAGAGAGAGAGAGAGAGAGAGAGAGAACAAACAAACAAACAAACAAACAAACAAAGAGCATGCCTTCTTGAGCCAGTATGGGGAGGTGCGGAAAGTGGATCCTCCTGCAGTGGGCCCCAGGGAGTCAGTTCTATAGGTATGAGGCAAGTTGAGGCCCAGGTAGAGTGCGAAGGGCTGGTGCAGAGGTGCAGCTACGTGGTGGATCCACTGGGTGGCCTTGTCTGTGGTTTCCCAGTCTTTCTCCATGATCCTTACTTTAGACACGTTCCCAACCAGCTGTGTCACAGGCCGGCCCTCTTGGCGCAGGAGGAACTGAACATCTCGTGTCCAGGCCTCCACTCGATTACTGCAAGTGTTGCAGACACCACCAACATGAATGCCCACTACATACATGCAAACCTTTCAATCAAAATGGGAATTGGAAAGAGCCACATGAGGGCAGGCATCCAAAAGTAGTAGAAGATGTGAATATGACACATTGTTCTGGAAATTAGGTGCACCATAATACAGTTATATTATTGCAAATTAGCAATGAAATGAAGTGCTAAAAAAAGGTAGGGTTTTCTTGTAAGAGACCACTTTTGAGCATGCAGGCTCTTGTCTCTTGTCCAGATCCCTGACATGTCTGCCTTTACCTGACAGAGTGACTCGCTGAGGTGTAGTCCAGCTTGCCCAGCCTGTGGGTATGATACCCATTCTCCTCTAGCAAGTCCATCCATGTTGTGGCATTAGCATCCAGGCACTTGTAGTTGTTCCACGACTGAGTCAGGTGAACAAACTGGCCGCTCCACATTGCTAAGAACAAAGATTTTAAACAGAATAAGTCCATTATTTGTAAAATGGCCACAGAGGAGTGAAGTGCAGGATAGCATACATGTGCGCTGCTGATACTATATATTAAAGCAAGTAATAAAAAAAATAGAACACAAACGTCAGATCATTCTTCAGATCAACACATTTATGGGGGAAACACGAGTCACAACCCTAACCCTAATAATAAAAAATACAAACAAATGCTAATTTAGACCCAGGTGAGGGTGGCACCTATACATTTAATTTAGAGGGGAAACCCCTGTCTGTTAGTGGGCAGCTTAGTCTCAGATGTGTTGGCTCCCGAAATTGATAAATGCTCCATGTCTCTGGAGCATTGGAAGATTGTGGAAAAGTGAGACTGGCTTGAGAGACTATGGGCAGCGTGGTACAGTCTCTTACCTGCTCTTGAGGGGCAGCAGATGGGTGAGTTGGTGTAGGCGTTGAGGAAGGTGGCACCTAGTTCTCGGAGGTAGTTTATGTATGGTAGCTGCACAACTCTACTGCCAGGGTCAAAGGTCAATCGCCCATCCTCCACAAAAGAGAAAAGTGATATTAAAAGCTAAACTTTAAGCCATTGGCTAGTCAAGCAAAGACAAAATGTCAACAATAAGTATTTGATATCGACATATATACTGCTCCTGCCGCCTAGTACAGTAAATAGTATTTTATAGTAGCAACTTCTTATTTATAGGATTAAAGCTATGTTGTAACTTCTGTTCAAACTTCTGTAAGTGGTAGCCTACTTACAAATGCATCAGACATCACCATGACAATGTTGGGTCTGGTACGATTTTGGCAAATGCTTTCACCAAAGATTTGAAACAGTAGAATCAAAGCAAACATTAAATACATGACAACGATTCACAATAAATATGGTGATTTGTTGTTGTTCTTCTCTCGGGTTGTTGTTGTTGTAAAAGAAGCTAGAGATTTGTTGTTGACATTCACCAGCCTGTTACTTCTCTGTTACTTGGAGTGAGACGGATCTGATATAAACTTCCGGGTTCCACTTTCAAAATAAGAGTTTGTATATTTCAGTAAGTGACTATTTCCACAGGCAAAAAGTCAAGACTGCAAATTAACATAATCCTACCTCAAAAACAAGAGGATACTTTATTTTCCAGCAAAATAAGAAATTTAACTGGGCTAATTAGTTTATGTTTATGAAAATGATTTAAATTTAAATTTTAAGTTTACTTTCTCTTGATGTAATGACTCAGTGTAGACTGTAGATGGCAGCACTAACCTTGTTTAAAACCATCCTTTATGCATCTGGCCAAAACATGTGAGAAACTAAACTATTTTAGGCCAGTGCTTCTCAAACTTTTTCACATCAAGGACCCCTACTGACATAAATTAGACCATGGGCCACCATTTGATAAGATTTTGTCACAGGGTCCCCCATCCTGGCCCCTGTCTGGCAGGAGCTGGTGTTGCATGGGGTCATTAGGCTGATCGGTGAGGAGGGATCAGCCTATAATTACCCCAAAATCAGGCTCCTGCAAGACAGGGCTGGATGAGTGAGGGCCATCACACTTTTAGATGTTTTATTACCAAATGTGTGAAGATTTGATTAGGCCTTTGTATTCCTTGCGGAACATACCGGTAGGTAGGCCATTGATGAACAGTTGCCACCCTTGTCTGTCTTATGCCATCTTCTCCAGCTGTTGCCACATCAGTCCATTCTTCTCTCTCTGTGCTCTAAGCTCTGTGCTCCTTCTTCAGGTATTTCTGGGTCTCCCTCTCCCCCATTTGCCTTGTGGGTTCCATATCAGTGCTTGCTTGGTTATTTCTGTTTTGCTGCACTTTTGTATGAAACCCATGAACAAATAGTCATACATTATTTTGTTGTGCTAAGTTATGGCTGGATTTTTTTTGCTGGGGACGACCCCCCCACACACACACACACACACTACCACAGGGCTAGCCTTGACATACAGTATGAGTTTACCCAACAAAGAATCATGGAGTATATCATCAATATCATAATCTAATAAACTAAGCTCAGCGGCTAAAATAAACAGTCTTTCAAACATGCCTAGGAAGTAAAAGTGAATGTGTTCTTCTTTTAACATAATTAGCTAAAGTTATCCAGTGGCGTTGATGTTGGCCTGTTGGAAGATCTTGCAACATAGGCCTAGAAATAAGGCCTTGCTCCACACAAACTCCCAAATCACATTAGCCTATTGCACAACCTTTTCTTATGGGCCAACTGCTGTTTAAAAACATATAAAAGGAGTCACATTTTATTGTATGTATGTATGTATGTATGTATGTATGTATGTATGTATGTATGTATGTATGTATGTATGTATGTATGTATGTATGTATGTATATGTATATGTATATATATACAGTATATATATATATATAATAGCTTATTATCAATAATTGTCAGGTGAATGCTAGTGTGCACTGTTCAACAGGTGATGATTGGTTTTAAACCCTTTGCATCCACGAGGTGGCGTTTTGAGCCACAGAGTTGTTTTGCTGAAAACTGAGTTCAACACAATGAAGCCCCAACCCCCAGTCCCTTGTCTGTGTGGAGCATGTTGGATCATTGTAATCTTGATAGGAAGGCCATGTGTGGCAGGTTTGTATGGGAGGCTTTTCTTTAAGTCTACCCAACGTCTAATCTCTTCACATTTGTGCATAGAGTCCAGAAATTCTGCATGCATGGCCTATCCTGCATCAAGCAACAATGCAGGTCTACATGAATAGTATCTGTAGTGAGCCATTTGTGTTTGAGACCAGAATGCTAAAACCTACAGACCTAAGTCAGTTGAAAAATAATGCTTTACAGAGTAACTAAAGCCCTAAACCACTTTTTTCAGCTGAAAACGGTGGTAGCCTATGGGAATTTAGTAGCCTGGGAACCTGGTGGTGTCAGGCTAAGCATTTTAGTGTTGTTGATGGATTCAGGTCTTATTTTTCTTAAACTGGGTGGGATAATTCCACCCAATGCAAATCAGCTATCTTAAAAAATTATCTTAAATCCAAATTACATTCTAAATGTTTAAAGTGGAGATAAAAACCCATCTCACCCCGTCCATTGAGCCATTTTCTTGCCTGTACAAAGGAACACATACTAGAGATAAAATGGTTAATTGGTCAATGGTTACGATGAACATTTTTTGCAGTGTATCAGCTGTTTGACCAAACTTGTCATCTGGCTCAGTGCCACACTTCCCCCTCCTTGTTCCAGAAGGCGGAAGGAGGGGGCAGTGAAGCCATGCGCATGCTCCGTAGGTTGTTTTTCAGCCAGCCCGTCGCTTAAAGTGAGCTGGCTACAGGAGTTTCCTTGTCTTTGACCGGAGACCAACGCGCAGAGAGGCGGACGATAACAGCATCCATTGCTGTTATTCAGCCTTCACACATCTCAATGAACTGCTCGCACAGAAACCACTGATCGTGCCTACTGCTTTTTGCAGGGCAGAGATACCGATCAGTGTCTGAATACTGCATTTTCTTATGAGATTATTTTTTCACATAATTTTTTATTTTAATTTCTAGCTCTCTGTAACCTACTCCTTTCCACCATGGTGCTAGGAAAGGTAAAGAGCTTCACAGTGAGCTACGACTGTCTCAATGACAGCAATGTCCCCGTCTTCTCGAGCGGGGACTCCGTCTCAGGGAGGGTTGTCATCGAAGTCACGGGAGAAATCCGCGTGAAATCTCTCAAAATCCACGCCAAAGGATTTGCAAAAGTTCGTTGGACTGAATCGAGAAATGCTGGATCCAACACTGCCTACACGCAGAACTACACAGAAGAAGTGGAATATCTAAATCACAAAGACATCTTGATTGGGCACGAGAGAGGTAAGAGACGCTGATAATTATCTCAGTAGAAGTTTTAGAGAAATTGCTTTGGCTGTGAGAAGATGCTCAGTCTTTGTGCTGGCTGATGATCAGGTTGGCTGGAAGATGCTGTGCTGTCAGCCTGTAGCTGTGAAATAAATAACAGACAAAATTAAGAATATTGGACAGCTTTTAATATTAACCTCGTATTTTTGGTGATAGTTGTTTGTGGTTTGTGACAGTGGTCGTTTGAAGCTCCATCCTCGCTTGTTTGTGTCAAGGTGGCTGATTTGAATGAATGACAGCCATAGGGTACACATCTACACTTTCTGTATTTTCACGGAAAAACGCCAATTATAGTCATTTTCGAGACTGGGTGCGCTAAATAAATAGTTTGCGATGATATCTTGGAGGTTTGTGTTAGATTTTCATCGTAGAAGGATGCGCATAGGGTGTATCTTTGTAGCTTTTCTTAAGTTTCCACCCATTGTTCAAAGCGGTTCAATCCTGTTCAGAAAACTGGACCGAAGGAGGGTGGGGCTAAGGCAAAGCACCAGTCCTTTCCCCGCGTTCATTGGCTGAGGTGCTCATGTGTAACCAATGACATCATGATCTTGCAGCGAGTGACAGAAACATCTGCAACTTTTTCTAGGGGAAAAACGCAGAAACACGAGCAGTATACGTTGAATGCATATGATTGGTATTTAGGGACACATACAGTTTCGAAATGTTCTCAATGAAAATGTATAGGACAGGAGAGGTGCAATCCTCCCCCCTCTGTTTCTATTGCATTTATTTCCACTGATTATATATGCACATTGTAGGCCTATGTGCTGTTCTGCAAGGGGGTGGGGGGACAATTTATAACGTAGGGAGCTGCAACTTTGCACTGAGAAAGGTCCCCAGGCTGCAGCAAAGCTGCGTTGGAAAAGGCAACATTCTCCCCCTGGTGCTGTGATAACAGATGACGTTCAGTTTATCCATAATATACCAATGTTACTGTAGAGGTCCATCCATGTCAGTTCTAGTCCGATTCGACGAATAGGCAAATAGTCTGGTCGTAGCAGCTGAGCCAGCTGTCATTCTATCCAACTGTCAGGGGATTTTAACTTTTGAAATACTGTGAAAAGGATAATTATTAATGTGAGATATATTGTAATGCATCTCTGTTAAACCTTTGCTAATGCAGCCTACATGTAGACTAGAGGGGGGGGGAAACATCTTCGATTGCAGAAAGAGCCTTGACAAATTTAATCACATCATTCTTCCCAGTCAAAAATAACTTTCGCCACAGTCCTAAAAATAAAATAAAATAAAAATATTAGCGTAAAGAAAATAATGTAAATGTTCATCCAGCCTTTGTAAGACGATGCATTGAAAGCGGTTGGATGGGATGGAGCTGGCAGTAGTGAGGTGGCGCACAGTGAATGCGTAATGAGAGGAGACCGGCTCCACACCGGTTTAGGCCGGTCTCCTCCTGCTCCAGTCTGCTGCTTGACTGACAGCTCTGCACTTGTTTACCACAGGCGGCTAGGGGGAGGGACTGCTGAGCTGGCAGAAGCAGGCTGTCGACCCAGGCTTTTCAAAATGCTGTTATGATGTTATAAAATAAAATTACATAAATTTTTCATACCCAACATTTCATGGCCAATTTCACGATGCGTAAATGCCCCCTCCCCTCGAAAAAAAGAAAGAAAAAAAGAACAGCCATAGCTTGTGGATTCCCTAGTGTTCTTCCTATTCCAAAATACGTCCCCTGTCTCTATGATGAATTCTTTTTTTATTCCTATCTTGCTACAGCAAAAGGTTGTGTGTGTTTTTGTTCAGTGCAAGACAGTTTTGCATGGGCTTTTGTTTTAGGATCACTCTGATATGGTGTGATCTTATAGGCTACTGGTCTGATGCATGTTTCTCAGTACACTTACTTTCTACAGACAAATAGTAAAATCCATCTATTCTCTCTTGTCCCCCCCGCCCTGTGTTTTTGATCCGACTTTCAGATGCCTTGGTAGAGTATTTTACCCAGGTATGGTATACACGTGCTTGGAATATTGTCCTCCTTGTCTTTCAGACGATGACAACTCAGAGGAAGGACTCACCACTATCCATTCAGGAAGACACGAGTATGCATTCAGCCTGGAGCTTCCACAGACGTGAGTGTCTTAAAAACAACGTTTGAGTGATGAAGCCAGAGAGCAGTGTTATTAGGCCTCTGGATCATTTATTCAGCGGTAGCCTGTCTGAGATAGCATAGGGGCATGGATATATTTGTGATGTCAATATTTGCAAACGGCAATATTAGCGATATGTGCTCCCTCTAGTGACACCGAAGTATGACCTGTTTTTGTTCCCTTTCCCCTTTCTTTCCTTGGACGTGTTCTTTCCTGCAGACCTCTGGCTACCTCTTTTGAAGGGAAGCATGGCAGTGTGCGTTATTGGGTCAAGGCAGAACTCCACAGGCCATGGCTGCTACCCATGAAAACCAAGAAGGAATTCACAGTCTTCGAGCACATTGACATCAACACTCCATTATTGCTGGTGAGCTCCCCCCGCTTTCATAAGTCTTCCTGTTGGCTCAGTCATCCACAGAGTGAGAGTCTGTAGCTCGCGGCTAATATGACTCAAGTCTAGGCAGCACTTTTCTAATTATGGGGCAACTTTGGAAAAAATTAGCCGTTGTAATCTGTGCGGTTAGTTTAATCTGCCATTGGTGAATGACAGTTTAAAGATTAAATGCATAAATGTAATATCGCGTGACAGTTATTTTGTTTTGCACAAGAGGTCAAAATGATGTCTTTATCCTTAGTGTGTTTTCAATGGAAAAAGCAACTAGTTTATCAACCCTGCAGGGCTCTTACTGGTTTCTGACAGCAGAGCTGAAATGGCGAGGGAAACTCTCCGTGAGCTAACATGTCTTTTTTGTTTCCCCCCTCAGTCGCCACAGGCAGGCACGAAAGACAAGACGCTCTGCTGTTGGTTCTGCACCTCAGGTCCTATTTCCTTAAGTGCCAAAATTGAACGGAAGGGATATACCCCAGGTGAGAATGAAGTCTATTTAATGATAAGTCATTGATTTGTAATGGAGCTGATAATAAACCTTATACCACCAGTCATCAGTTAACCAGTCAATGGAGCTATCACACTCTACACATAACGGCATTGATTGCTAATTAAGATCTCTGATTATTAACAGAAACGTTTAAATGGCAGTAGAGTAACTCCAAATAACCTCTTCTGCCCCCTCCACCCCTGTAGGAGAGTCAATCCAGATCTTTGCCGAGATCGAGAACTGCTCTTCCCGCATGGTGGTGCCAAAGGCAGCCATCTACCAGACCCAGACCTTCTATGCCAAAGGGAAGATGAAGGAGGTCAAGCAGCTGGTGGCCAACCTGCGGGGAGAGTCCCTGTCCTCGGGCAAGACGGAGACCTGGAGCGGAAAGATGCTGAAGATCCCACCCGTCTCCCCCTCCATCCTGGACTGCAACATCATCCGAGTGGAATACTCCCTCATGGTGAGTAGAATGGCGTAGCACTTCAGTCTATTTAAAGACGAGCTGAACCCAAAAATGGCTTGTTTAAATTTTAGTTCACATACCTGGGTATTCAGTGCACCTATTTAATAACATATTTCGTTTTTCACATCAAAAGTTAATTTTTCAGGATTTCACTCATAACTGTAATCTACACAGTATGGTGACGTGACGAAGAACTATCAAATTTCTACCCCATTTCAACTAATCATATCATGACATGGCAGCTGTCAATCAATCTTCATTTTGAGGAGAAAATTCTGCAGGCAATATGGCCACCTAGTGCCTGTAACCTGGGCAGAATCTCTAGCCCATAAATGTTAAAAACGTACAATATTGTATTTACCGCGGCTAGTCGACGCTCCAAGCCGGCAGGCAGCACTCTTGCCTCGGCGTGTCCGCACCGGTCCGCACGGAAGCAGCTGGCTGCCCGGTGCTCCCCGGATCCCACTCGCGCTACGCCAGAACACGCTCGATTTGGGGGCGGAACACGCCAGGATTGGCCAACGCCAACTCCAGTTGCCAGAACTGTCAAATCAAATCATCGACATGCTATATGGCCCGCCTCTCAACCCTCTTTCATCTCAGGCAATATCTGTTTTCAGTCTGATACGTCACCGACCCTCGCGCCACTTGGTTTCATGTGGTCTTTGAGTGCCCTCTCTTTCTCTCGTTAATCTTGTATCCTTGACTATGACAGAATCCTAGGCCTACATGTTCCCATTCTCTTTGCCTTTCTCTTTTTGTCTAGAGCTCATTGGCACAGCTAAGCAAAATCGCTATGCACCTTGATGTTTCCACCTTCAGGACTAAAACAGCAGCCAGTTTGCTAGTTCCCTCTTTAAGTTATCCTTTATTTATCCCCATGTGGAAATTCATCCTCTGCATTTGACTCTGGTCCCTACTAGTGTCACCATTACTCGCTGTCATTATCATTACACAATCCATTTTTCCTTCATATCTCTCCTGGTACATGACCCGGGGGACTCAGTACATGACTCAGCCAACCTTGCCTGGGATTGTCCCAGGGGTTAGCTAGCTCCCTACGCTGCTAAGAGCATTAGCCCAGAATATCTGTGGCAACACCTGCCTTGAAGGTGCTAAGGACCTCTTTACGTTGTGAACTGCTAGTTTCAGACTGACAGTCATCAGGCTAGGCCTCTCTCTACCTTGCAGAAACTAGAGATTTCATGTGCCTATATTGCAGAACTGTTGCACATGCCATGGCTAGCAAGGCCATGAGTCCTAGAAGTCTAAAACACTTTGATGACCCACTTGTGGAGAGAGGGTGTTGGTGATGGAAGGTGTTTCATCCCATGCTAAAACCTCAACTCCAGAGCGGTGTATCAAGTCCGCTACAGCATATTGAGTCAACTTGCTGACTATTTTCGGCTGCCACAGAATAACTTGCATACTCTTAACGTCCTGTGGTTTCCTCATGTGTGTGTGCACAGGTGTACGTGGATATCCCCGGGGCCATAAACCTGTCCCTTAACCTGCCCCTGGTCATCGGCACCATCCCCCTCCACCCTTTTGGCTCGCGCACCTCCAGCGTCAGCAGCCAGTGCAGCATGAGCTGGCTGGGCATGGCTCTGCCTGAGAGGCCTGAAGGTAGGTTCACAACAACAAGGCATCAGATCATCTCATGACTGTGATTCAATATGCGATTTCATATCGGAGTTAATCTGGAGAATGCTCACCAAGCGTGCTCATGCTCTCCCTCCTCAGCTCCTCCAAGCTATGCAGAAATCGTGACTGAGGAGCAGAGGCAGAGCAGCCTGGATGCCCCTCCGTCCCGCGAGGAGCTGGACGGACCCCTCTTCGCCTACATCCACGAGTTCCGCTTCCAGCCACCTCCTCTGTACTCTGAGGTACGCACCAAATACATGGAGTCATGTCAAAGCATATCCGTATGAGTATGTAGCACTATCATAGTGCTGTTATTTGCATTCAAACGGGGTTTGGGGTATTTATCAAAATAATTGGCAAAGTTGGAGTCAATTGAAAAGTCTTAATCTTTCTATTGGATATGAAATGAAATCCGTGATGTGTTCCCATAGCTAAAGCCACCTTCTTATCCTCTCTCTCCTCCAGATTGATCCCAACCCAGATCATGCCAGCCGCACAGAGGAGCGCAGGCTGGACGCCTGTCCATCACGCTGAGGGTCATCCCGACATTCCCCCGACGAACCCGGGGAACTTCGAAGAACCCGCTGCAAGGCTCAGCTTTGTTTATTTTTCTCCGGCAACAGCGTTCGCACTACGCTGTCGACGTCGAGAGAAAACAAACAAACCAAGTCACTAACCAACCAACAAACAAAGACTTGGACAAATAACCACGATGCGTTTGGTTGGACAAAATTCCTTCTACTTCCCCCTCGGTGAGAGAAACAGGAAGTCACTAGTTTGGGGTATCACTTCCTTCCTGTGTCAGCCTGCTGGGGATGGGGGGGCAGGGGTGCAGATGAACACATTCAGTCTGTAAGAAAAGCCCCAGCAGTGGAGATGGCCCTGGTGACTGTATTGACCATGACAATGAAGAGTCACCAGGGCTCGGCCTTCCAACCTCTTCTTTATCCCTTGATTCTTCTGTACCCATGGCACATAAGGACATGGCACATAAGGACATGGCTCTTCACGCAAAGGGCAAGACTAATCATGTCCAGACTTGAGCAGAATCAAGTAAAGAAAACAGGATGAAGAGAGAAACATAACGACAACAACAACAACGTTCTTCTAACCACCATATAGTCTGTATGAATGAAAGTGGTCCGCAGCAGCAGTCAACAACGGAGCTAAGAATAGCCTCCTCCTGCCTCATTTGGGATTTTGTTTTGCACATGTTATTCTTTAGTTGAGTTGTGTGGCTCCATTTGATGAGAATTGAAAAAAAAAATCACTAATAGATTGGTTTCAGCCTTGTACTCCGCTGAACTAAGGTTTCAGCCTTGTACTGCGCTGGACTAAGGTTTCAGCCTTGTACAGTGCTGGACTAACAATATGAGACTGCAGGCTTAACTCCTTAGACTCCTTTTATTCGCACAACTTTGAGCAACGCAAAGAACAGGATTTGATTTGGGGGGACAACAGACTGAAAAGGACAAGAACAATGCACTGAATTTGTTTAAGCCGTTTTAAGGTGTTTCTTTTTCTCCTTATGACATTTCCCTCGATGACTTTAAATAACCAGACTGGACTTTTACAACTGCAGCACACTATCTCCACCTGGAAGCTCTATAAGACGTTGCCTCCTCAGCTCGGATCCAAGTGTGGCTTCCCTCCTCTTGCGTTTAGTTCCGCTTTTCTGTGTCCGTTTTTTTTGTATTTAGCTCCAAACATAGAATGCCTTTCAGCCAACTTTTTTTTTATGTTGCTCTGGATTTGGACTAGGAGGGTTGCAGACCTGCATTTGCCACTCAAATTGTAGTTGAAGAGTGAAACGTGTGTGTGTTTATGAGTGACAGGAGGGGTGGTACATTGTTGAGGGCCCCCCCTCACCCCCTCCCCCTCCCCCCAAGTGCCTGCAGCCCCTCTACTCTTAATCTCAGGACAACTCAGACTTACATTACTGCCTAAAAAAAAAGCACTGTCTCAGGTGGTCTTCTCACTTGCCAAACAGTTTTTTGGGGGGGCATGTTTCAGTTTTCTTTTAAATTGCACTGTTTAAAAATAGTTTTTTTTTTAAATGAGTAAACTACCAAAACAAGAGAGAATAGACATACACAGAGAAGCAAGGCAGCTTTCTGAGATGAATCACATTCCCTTCTTGTCCTGCTGCATTTGCCCCAATTCATCCAACCAACCGTTAGATTGACCAGACCAGTGAAGCCAGAATGCTATAGAAATAAAAAAAAGAAAATGGAAAGAAAATGAGTGGAGATGATCTGACTCTGCTTCTGCTATAAAGGAGCAAACCCAGCACACGACTATAGCTGGGGGACGTTGTTAAACCTCTGTTCTGACTGGCCAGAACAAGTAGTGTTAGGTTGACATGAGTAATACATTGGTTTTCAAACTCATTCAACACCATAGACCATCTGGAACAGAGGTTTAGCAAAGTCAAGGGGGGGAAATCGATAAGTAGCACTTTTTTGATAAGAAAATAAGAAAAAGAAATAGCATTCAATGGTGAAGGTCTGGGGGGGAAACATTTGGTAGTAACCATGTTATTACTAAAGATCATTTTTAGTCAAAGCAGCGTTGTGTAGGACACGAATGCATTATTTAATCTTTTTAAGATTAGTGATTTTTTTTTCCGAAGTTTACATTTTAAACGTAGCTGACATAAGTTTGTATGTGTGTTTTTTGTGTGTGCGCACGCTCTTATCGAGATCCAGCTGGCAACTAAATATACGGCTTCTGACAGTAATCGACGAAATGCAGATGATTAAAGTGATCTTATCTTAGTGGCCTTGACACAGAAAAGACCTGATCATGATTCTTCATTTTTCAGCGTCTACATTAATTGCAACCTTATCCTTGTTCTCCTCTCTTTTATTTGTCTGTATGTTTGAGACCTTTCCATGTTTATTCAAAGGGACAAAAAGGGAAGATGAAAAAAAAAAGTCCTTTGTAAGCGCGAGTGTTTGGCGATTCCTGGACAGGCCTCTTTGATCGTGTGTTGTTTTTATTCCTAAGCTAATGAGGGTTGATTTTTTTTCCATGTACTTTTGGGCATTGATATAGTTTGCTTCCTAGTCAAACAACATTGAGTTAGTCCCGTTGGCCTCTCTGATCACTCTCAGGCCTGGGGGATGGCAGCTGTTGATCAGCACCCTTCCCCCACTGAGAACCACTTTATCTAAGGAACCTGCATCAAGCTAAACTAGAATGAATAAGCTTACAAAATTGTTTCAGGTTGGCCAATTCCATAGTCCATTTGCTTGGGCCTCAGAAGTAGTCCAGTGTCAAAGCTAAGCTAAAGTCCTGACTTTGTGTAAATTCAGGAGCTGAAATGTTCAGAAAATGAATGAACCGGGAGGTGGGATCTGAAACGTTTTAGAAACAAAGTGCAATATCACTCGTTTGAATTTTCTTCATTCTCCATTTGTATGTTCTGTTTAGTTAATTTTTCTTTTTTCGTCTTTAGTTTTGTTGATCATGACGATGTATAGATATTCTATGAATATATGTTCTGAATGATTTAACCTTTTGTCTAGTTCTTCCTTTTGATTTGAATAAACTTTTGTTCGAAATTAAAACGGCCTATGACTTCTTTTGTGCATAAGATGAAACACAGGTACACATATACATGCTCATGTATGAATAAATACAAGAACTTGAATGCATACATGTACAAAATAATTATTTTTTGTATTGTAGGAGCCCCATCATATACACTTGTTGCTAAATGGCTAACAACAAACAACAAAACATACCTTTGCAAAAACAAACATGGGTTTAAAATGAAGTTGCAACAGATTAATGATTAACCTATTGTTTAAACCTGAGATAAATCTGTTTTATGTGGGTCATGGCAGCCCTAGTTTACAGTAAAAGCCCACAAGCTTCCACTATATTGGACCCAAACCACCCAAACCATCGTCTAAAAACTAATACAACAGCGCCCCTAGAGGCTCTATGCAAACCTGTACCTAGCTTTGTTGCAGACAGTTGCATGATGCTAATGATGATGATGATGATGATGATGATGATGATGATGATCTAATCCAGCTATTCTCAACCACTGGGCCGTGACCCACTGGTGGGCCTCAGAGCACCGTGTAGTGGGCCATGGAGGCAGTGGTATCGCCAAATGTATTAATACAAATTAAATTAAAAAGTGTGATTACAGCTAGTTATTTATTTTTATATCTAAATGTTATATCTAAATTATATGGATCAAAAACTTCCAATTAAAAATTTAAATTACTTTTTTC
Source organism: Poromitra crassiceps (assembly GCF_964638095.1). Taxonomy (NCBI): domain Eukaryota; kingdom Metazoa; phylum Chordata; class Actinopteri; order Beryciformes; family Melamphaidae; genus Poromitra; species Poromitra crassiceps. The sequence goes on along the minus strand of NC_139631.1, from coordinate 25,332,109 downwards.
TCTCTCTTTCATTTATCTGGGAAGGTGGTCCTCGGAACTGTTTTAACAGTCAGAAGTGGGCCTTAAGTTGCAAAAGGTTGAGAACCCCATATCTAATCAATGCACCAGTTACCGTCAAAGTTTGTCCCACTGTTCGAGAGTGTCAGTTCTCATTTCCACAAAGTGAATTCTTCCTGAACATAAATATTTTTTGTTTTGTCCTAACCTAAAATTCAAACACATGCATCACAGGAAATGCAGGATTCAATTAATTGCTGTCTTTATTGTGCTTACACACTGACCAACGGTTCCAACTCAGTGGCACAACACCAGCCTAGCCATATATTTGCTTAAAGGAGTGAGCATATAGACATATGCTGTCTATTTCTGGAGCTAGATTTAGGAGATAGGATCTGGTGGAATGTGCAGGGGCGAGGGTCATTGCTAGGCTGAGGCTATCACACTTGGCAGACTCGAAACCATATCTAAGGTGCAGGACATGCCGACGCCATGGACATGGTCATGGACTGGATTTACGCAGCCCCACCCTTCGGGGGGTCTGCAGGGGTCATGACCTCTGTAAGGGTTAAGGGTTAACTGTGGGGATTGCTCAGGTCAGAACAGGCTAGGCATGACCAGACAGAAAAGCCACACTTACTTCTTCTGGCCCTGCTTAAATAGCCTTTATGCAAACCAGACCAATTCTCTTCTTATTGAGAGTGAATCAAACCAGACCACTTCTCTTCTTACTGAGAGTGAATAAAATGTTAAGCAGAATCTTGCTGTTTGTGACAAGCTCACTGGTTTTACTGACCCAGGATATTGAATTTCTTGGCAAGCTACGGATAGTGTCCCTCTAATTAAAAGTGCCCTAAATACACATAAAAACAACATAATTAATGAAAAATATATACTATGTTGTTTCACCTGTTGCTATATACAAATGTGCACATGCCTCAGATCTGCCAATCTAGGTCTAGGAGACACCCCACTTTGTAATCTGGAATACAATGTCATGTGTCTTCAAGTTAAGTTAAGTTAAGTTATTTGTATGTCATTGTCAGTGTTGTAGATGAGTCGAGTTGAACTCGGAGTCACATTTTCAGGACTCGTGACTCAAATTGTTAGACTCGAGCATTCATACATTTGGACTCGGAAGTTGGAGATGAGGCCTTGGACTTGTTAATTGATAAAGACTGTTTTTTTGTTTGTTTGTTTGTTTTTGTAATAGGCCCTAATAATTTGGCATACAATATTGATAGTATTGATATTTACATACAGCCCATATGCTAATAAATAGTTAATAATAGCTATATTAATACAGTGACATTATTAAATTTTGTGCAAGGCAGGCACATGTGTGGATTCACACTCATGTTCAGTAACTCCGGCCTCAGACTTGGACTTGAACTCAGGCAATGGGGAGTCGACTTGAACTCGACTCAGACTCCTCTTTGGGGACTTGAGACTCGACTCGGACTCGAGATATAGTGGCACTTGATTACAATAATGTTCATTGTGTAAACATCATCAGAGTTCAAAGCCATCGCAGACTGTAGCCCTGTATGATTCTCAAGTGAATGAGCAACATAGGTGGCATTTCTAGGTAAGAAGTTGTAATTAGGCTGTCTGAAACAAGTTATTTTATAATCACCTATATTAAAATGAGATACCTAATGATCTAGTTAGGTAACTAGATGATATGAAGCTTCCTTGCATTACAGACACAACCTGTATCTTTGGACAGATATGTGACTGAGCAGCAGCCATAGCTGCCCTCTCTAGGAACTGCCGCTCCGCTGACACCTGACACGGGTGGATGCCTACAACGCTGGCTACAGCCACAGGTTGGCATACGGCAAAATGCACAAGACATCTATCTGCTTTCAGCTTCAAACAGTGTCTCTAACTGCATTTTCACATCTTACACATTAACATCTATTAGATAGATAGATAGATAGATAGATAGATAGATAGATAGATAGATAGATAGATAGATAGATAGATAGATAGATAGATAGATAGATAGATAGTTGGATAGATAGATAGATAGATAGATAGTTGGATAGATAGATTGATAGATAGATAGATAGTTGGATAGATAGATAGATAGATAGATAGTTGGATAGATAGATAGATAGATAGATAGATAGAAAGGAAAATGTATTGAACAAAGGGAAATTTAGTCATCATAGCAGCCAAGACAAAATACATTAAAACACAACAGATCAGAACACGAGAGGCTACGATGGCTAAAAAGCAAGTGACTAAATGCATAAATGAGGATATGAATACTTGACAAGTTAAAAGTAATACAATTTTGTCCACCGACATTTTAATGAGATGAATTCTAAAGTCTGATGGCACTTGGCAGGAATGACCTCCTGTGTGGCTTCCTGACAGACCGGGGGGGTGGGGGGTGGGGGGGGGGGGGGTGGGGGGCGAGGGTGCTCCCTTGCCTGGCTATCAGGTCATGGAGGGTGTGGGGGTGTTGACCAGCTTTGATCCTATAACCTGCCCAGCCAATCTCCAATAGCCTATATAATGTTCAGGATAGCTGCTGTTGATGCTGGTCTTTTCCCCCCTATCATCCATTATGTTGCACAATGTCCTTTTTACTTGAGCCTTATTTGCATTTGTCATACCAGTGTAAAGTTGTTCCAGTTCAACACAAAGTGAGTCATTATTTTATGCTCATATAGTAGTTGTGCGTTAGTCTACATTTGTCACAAGATTTTGATATGTATTGGCGAAGTCCTTTTGGTTTGGTTAAAGTCAATATTTAACTTGCATAGGTTGCAACTTTCCATCGTTTTAATCAGGCTGCTGCTCTCAGTCTGGTGAGAGTTTGTACTATACACATGACCTATTTATAATGTTGGAGCAGTCCGTGACGTTCCCAATCTATGAATTTCCCCCGTAGAGAATCGATTTTCGTATTTCGTCAGCCCCACTTTTATAATAATTGATTTGTTGCATGGAGGCATCGGAGCTCAGCAAATCATATATCATTCCAAAACTGAATAAGTATATCGCATGTCCCATATAGCCTGTGTCAAGCTGAAATGGAACGCACAGAATGATAGCTGAACAATATCAAGGTTGTCTTATTTCTCTTGGGATAACCGAACCTGGCCGTTTTTGACATCTAAATGTCTTCTGTGTCACAGAAGTCTCTTTTTATCTGACTTCTGAGATGGGAAGAAGAAACTAGCCTATTTTCTGCATGCATACAATCACAATTCCTACCATGTTATGTTAAATATGTCGCATCCAAAAGTTGATACTATAGTATTGTCACTAAAACATTGTCAGCAAATCAACTTTACTATTTTTTCTTTTTAAATACGTCATCTCTTTGTCTGAGTATCAGATGACTCAGCAGCAGCACACACAGCTTTGACCAAGCACTTTGGTGTCCCTTTGCAACCCCCCACCGTCCTCCCCTCAGTCCCTTTGACATTTGTGGGCCCGCGGCCTTTGTGGGTGTGTGACCCCTGGGGCTGGAATAAAGGAGGATTATTGGGGCAGAGCACAGGTCGGGGCAGTGTGCGTACGTGCGTGGGCTGAGAGTGTTGAGTAGCAAGTGCTGACGCTACACAGGCCTCAGCTGTTTCCTCTCACTGGGCTAATCCCACTACCCAGAAGCCCCTGTGATTCCAGAGGTGGTTCTCGGCAGCGCGCTGTGACCGCCGCGCGCGTTCGGAGAGCGGCCCGTACGCCGGCTTGCCACTGCTACATCATCACTGTGACATAATAGAAATGCACACACACACACATCTCTGCAGCGAGGCACGGTGATGGTGCAAGCCCACACATTCCTGGGAACAATGCAGCAAGGAACTGAAACTCCAGCAGGTGTTAGGCCCCGTTCACACTATACGCCGAAGCAACGCTCAACCGAAGCTCAACCTACGCTGAACCCACAAGTTTCATTTAGGCGACCTTGTTAACAGGCGAAGCCGTTCACACCACCCGCGGGCGTGTCACGCCGAAGCCACGCCGAAGCCACGCTCACGCCTTGCTCAATCGATCGTTCAGGATTCACGCCTATTTTCTATGCGTGACGCGTCAAGCCAGGCATGAAGTCAATGGGAGTTGTGGGCGAGTTCAAGGCGCGCCGGCGTCCTGTGTGAACAAGGGCTTAGCCCCCGTTCGCACTATACGCCGAAGCAACGCTCAACCTAAGCTCCACCTACACTGAACCCACAAGTTTAATTTAGGCGTCCTTGTTAACAGGCAAAAGCCGTTCACACCACTCGCGCGCGTGTCACGCTGAAGCCACGCTGAAGCCACGCTCACGCCTTGCTCAAGCGATCGTTCAGGATTCACGCCTATTTTCCAGGCGTGAGGCGTGAAGCTTGAAGCTGCTAGGCATGAAGTCCATTGGGAGTTGTGGGCGTGTTCAAGGCGCGTCGAGGAGGTGCTGAGAGGAAAACAGAAGGCCTCTTGTGTGAACGGTTAGGCGTCAGTTCAGCTTGTGCCTGCTTCAAGCTTCAGTTCTACTTATGTTCGGCGTCCTGTGTGACCAAGGGCTTGGAAGGGAGAGCGATATGATACGATTTAAATGATTGTCGATGAAAGTGATAACTGGTTTCCAGATTGAGGAAGATGAATGTAAAGAAATTCTCGGCCCACGGCACTGGGGTCAGAAGATCACAAAGTCAGGACACTATTTCGCTCACTCACTCATGGACATTTAGTGAAGGGGCTAGGGAATAGGGAATAGGGAATAGGGGCCATAGCTCGGGATAATAGAGAGTCGGGATTCGAGGCATGGGTAGGTGGAGTAGCTGGGGGGGTGAGGGTGTGTAACGATTAGCCGCGTTGTTGACGTAGCCCCCAAAACATTGCCTAAAGTGCTATAAGGCTGAATGGCTGCTACACCATTGCATCGTGGGCTTGTAGGTATTTGCACTTGTTGTAATTGCTGCTTTTGTAATGGGAATTAAGTGCATGTGCAAATTCCCCAAATGTCTTGTGTCTCATTGTTGGGTTAGCATTAGAAAATCACAATACATAAGCTAATACTTGCATGCTAATTCAGTCCCATAAAACACATCCTTGGTGCCAACATTGATAACAGTGATTCATTGGTTTGGCAGCTAAAGGCCAGCAGTAGCCATAGCCAAGTCAAACAGACTGACCTTTTAAAGTGGCAGTCTGCCCCCAGCAGCTTGAATAATTGACAGAATGGGACTACTGTTTGCTTGGTTATGATTAACAAACATGTTCACATCTGCCCCTAAGTCCTGCTGTTTTGTGATTATCAGGAACATTAAGCCCGAGCTCCCATTTATATGATGTGGGATATAAAGCAAGGAATCTCTGTATGTGAGTTTGTGTGTGTGTGTGTGTGTGTGTGTGTGTGTGTGTGTGTGTGTGTGTGTGTGTGTGTGTGTGTGTGTGTGTGTGTGTGTGTGTGTGTGTGTGTCTTTCGCATACCACAGCAATGCACCTGCCAAAGTGTGAAGTATATAGGTCAGATGAACGGTTCTTGAGATATGCGTAAACAGAACACACACTCACATACTCAGTCACATACTCACTGACTCACATACTCACATACAGTGATTCAAGTTCAAGTATCTTTATTGTCATAGCAGCTTGCCCACTGCATGTCACATGCAGCTTGGCTGCTGCGCGGCCTCGCATGGCCTGCAATAGCCTCACCCAGGAAGGATGACATCACTGATGACATCACTGATGACATCATATCAGGTAATTAGGGCAATCACCTAATTAAAAAGTCTGTCTCCGTCAGGTCACCCGCACGGGTGCTCTTTACAGGGTGGTACGGACACTTTTAATAAGATTGTTACACTATTTAGCAACACTATTTTAATAAGATTGTTAGAAACAATGAAATAGCGAAGCAACTCCATAGTGCAAAATACCATAATAAGAGGTAATGCTGTGAATAGAATTTAAGGAAGAACAAATAAGATAACTACTTGTCACAGTACAGTGAGTACACACAGTTATCAATAACTGAACAACAATAATAACCAAACAATAATAATCCTTCAGTAAAAGTGTAAATCATCAAAGTTCCTTAAACGTAGACCCAAAATCCTGGTCTAATTGTGATCTATATCAGAGCTAAACCATAGAGGCAAGGTTGTGAGGTCTATTGCTCAGTGGGTTTATAGCGGTAGTATGACTCAGGGCCTGCATGTCAGCTTTGTGTTTGGAGTCATTTCAGCTGAGAAGTTACATCCTGTACGCAGAAACTGTTTCCTCGCCACTCATTTTTCACCATCCCTGAAACGCATTCACACATGCTGATGCACGCACGCACGCACACACACACACGTGCACACACACACACACACACACACACACACACACACACACACACACACACACACACACACACACACACACACACACACACACACACACACACACACACACACATGCGTGACTCCATTTTAAGCAGCCAGCAGCAGCTCTCCATCTGTCCTGAGTACAGACGTTCTCTGTGTTTCTCATTGGACACAAAGAGAGGGACAGAGCTGGAGATAGAGCTGGAGATAGAGCTGGAGATAGACTGATCTGGAGGGAGGGGGGGGACAATGTTCCCTTTTTCAAGTGCTTTCCTCTTCGTGATCTCTCACAGCGGCCGGTTCATTCCAGTTTGAAGCGCTTCAACACAACCTCTGGGGCTGCTGCTTTTTCCCCTTATTAAAACTGACCTCAGAGCTGACAGGAAGTGCATTTTGGTGACCTTGCCAGGAACAAGTTGTTTACCTCCATTGAATACGCCATATTGGAGAGCTGAAGTAGAGAATGGCTGCCCGTGACACAGAGCTAGGGACCCACTTATTTTTGCCTGCTCTGAAACATGAAGAAGAACCTCTCCTCTCTCTCTGCCTCCAACACATCCAGCAGTTTCACTGCAAATGCCTGCAGGTTGTAGTAGGCTACTGAGCACATAACTCTTACTCTTATTGGCCGTCGTTAAGAGGGCTTGACTAACAGGTCCATCCATAAAAGCAGATGCCAGAGTCTTCTTCGAATCTCAGCGGTGACTCCTAGAGTCTGTCCTCACCTCACTGGTGTGTCATGTCTGCTGTGTAACGTATGGACACCTGATGTGTGTTAGTTTGCAGGAAAGAATGGTAGGCTATGTGCTATGGCTAAGTTTATCTAGGGTAAACGGGTAATGGGGACTGAGCATTATGCATGACAAAGGTGCTAATTGCTATTCCTTTGAAACAACCTCGGTTGTGCGGGCCGTTGTGTCTCACTGTGTGCAGGATGGACAGGAACTCGATAGCCAGAGTGACAGTGTGCTATGTTCCCATGCCAGGACTCCCATCCCTGCCATACCAAAGTCCCAGCATGGTCAGCATTCCAGCTCCAGGCCCCTCTCCCCTGCCCACACACACACACACGCACACACACGCACGCACGCACGCACGCACGCATGCACGCGCACACACACACACACACACACACACACACACACACACACACACACACACACACACACACACACTCCAGTCCACTCACATGTCGGCAACTCTTAGACAGCACAGAAGTTCAAGACCTTGCTGCTACTAACTGCTGAGTGCAGTCCTGCGCAGTTTGCAACTGGTTTTTCCCTGTACCAGCGAGCTGGCAGTGGCCAAAATAGACCTGGTTAAAGGGAGGGGCTCAGGTTCAAGGCAACGTAAGCTATTGGAAGGTGTCATTTGAACAGCAAAGAGAAATATTGGATGTACTGAAATCCATCTTGACAGGCCTGATCTATAAATTCACTGCGGTGAGACACGTGGTGAAATGTTGAGTGAATCAAGCTCTAAGGAGGATGGTGTCATAATCAGGCCCTCAGACTAGTACACGCACGCACACACACACACACACACACACACACACACACACACACACACACACACACACACACACACACACACACACACACACACACACACACACACACACACACACACACACACACGTGAGCGCACACACACCGAAGATGGGGACTTGGACTTGTTGGACTTGAATCACACTAAGTCACATACACACAGTGACTTGAGACTCATCCCCAAAGACTTGAGACTTGACTTGGACTTGAGGTTTGGGACTTGTGAACAATCTCTTTTTAAGGAAATGTTTGTCTAATGTCATCTAGTCAATGCTGATACTGTACGCGCAATCGCGCATGCACGCACACACAGGGCTCAGTGCACAGCCGGAAATGGTGTCAGTTTTGACATTTGTTGTTTGTAGCTTAGCAGTATAATGATCTCTGTTATGCCGGCTGCTAGGGAATAGGACGCTTATTGCTGTGTGTTGCGTAGGTAGGATGTCAGCCATGCTCCATTCCACTATTGCTCACAGGCAGCAGAAGTAAACAGCAGGCTTTGTTAGGCGCCATCCTATTGCCTTAAAACCATGTCAGAGGCAAGCCACCAGGAGCAAGTCACCTAGAGTTTAAACCATGTCAGAGACAAGGCACCAGGAGCAAGTCACCTAGAGTTTAAACCATGTCAGAGGCAAGGCACCAGGAGCAAGTCACCTAGAGTTTAAACCATGTCAGAGGCAAGGCACCAGGAGCAAGTCACCTAGAGTTTAAACCATGTCAGAGGCAAGGCACCAGGAGCAAGTCACCTAGAGTTTAAACCATGTCAGAGGCAAGGCACCAGGAGCAAGTCACCTAGAGTTTAAACCATGTCAGAGGCAAGGCACCAGGAGCAAGTCACCTAGAGTTTAAACCATGTCAGAAGGCACCAGGAGCAAGTCACCTAGAGTTTAAACCATGTCAGAGGCAAGGCACCAGGAGCAAGTCACCTAGAGTTTAAACCATGTCAGAGGTAAGGCACCAGGAGCAAGTCACCTAGAGTTTAAACCATGTCAGAAGGCACCAGGAGCAAGTCACCTAGAGTTTAAACCATGTCAGAAGGCACCAGGAGCAAGTCACCTAGAATTTAAACCATGTCAGAAGGCACCAGGAGCAAGTCACCTAGAGTTTAAACCATGTCAGAGGCAAGGCACCAGGAGCAAGTCACCTACTGTAGAGTTTAAACCATGTCAGAGGCAAGCCACCAGGAGCAAGTCACCTAGAGTTTAAACCATGTCAGAGGCAAGGCACCAGGAGCAAGTCACCTAGAGTTTAAACCATGTCAGAGGCAAGGCACCAGGAGCAAGTCACCTAGAGTTTAAACCATGTCAGAGGCAAGGCACCAGGAGCAAGTCACCTAGAGTTTAAACCATGTCAGAGGCAAGGCACCAGGAGCAAGTCACCTAGAGTTTAAACCATGTCAGAGGCAAGGCACCAGGAGCAAGTCACCTAGAGTTTAAACCATGTCAGAGGCAAGGCACCAGGAGCAAGTCACCTACTGTAGAGTTTAAACCATGTCAGAGGCAAGCCACCAGGAGCAAGTCACCTAGAGTTTAAACCATGTCAGAGGCAAGGCACCAGGAGCAAGTCACCTAGAGTTTAAACCATGTCAGAGGCAAGGCACCAGGAGCAAGTCACCTAGAGTTTAAACCATGTCAGAGGCAAGGCACCAGGAGCAAGTCACCTAGAGTTTAAACTATGTCAGAGGCAAGGCACCAGGAGCAAGTCACCTAGAGTTTAAACCATGTCAGAGGCAAGGCACCAGGAGCAAGTCACCTAGAGTTTAAACCATACATGGGCAACATACGGCCCGCGGGCCGTATGCGGCCCGCGGGCGCCCCCTGTGTGGCCCGCGATGGAATTGCACAAAAAAAAAAAAATTTTTTTTTTTTTTTTTTTTTTTTACAGTGCACTTGATAGTACTTGATGGTATATTGCAACATGCAATATACCCGCTGAATAAGTGTCCAAATGTTCATGTCATTCTGGGCAATACTAATATTTATGACTAAAAGGCTAAAAGTAATCTCATGTGTAAGAAATGACTGTTCTACATTGAAGTAGAAATTTAAATAATTAAGTTGTTGGTTTTGGATTTATTTAGCTTCAAGAGTGCATTTTTGTTCTTGTGTGACCCTCAACACAGCCTTTGAGAATCCCGGGCCACTTACTGATACTTATGCTTAAATTAACCTATGAAATTAACCCACTCATATTCTGGTTTATTTCAAGAAAAACATTTCGGCTAGTGGAAATTCTAATTGGCTGGTAATTTATAATCTAGCAGCCATATTGGCAGGTGGTGAAAAAAGTTAATTTCAAGCCCTGCAGGCCAGGGAGAGCAGGTGGTGACATAGGAGTGAGTGACGAAAAGGATCAAATATTGGTGGTTAAGACTGAATAATGACATCACAATTGTTAATTTAAAATGAGTTATTCCTCTAAACCTGGCTTCAAATGCCCCAAATTTTTCACGCTGGCGCCGTTCAGCCCTCAGCAAAATCTGGTAGCGAGGACATTTTTTTGTGGCCCTCTCTATCATCAAAGTTGCCCATCCATGGGTTACGGCATGATAATATT
>NC_139631.1:25264198-25316698 GCF_964638095.1 Poromitra crassiceps | reverse complement strand
AATAATAATAATAATAATAATAATAATAATATTCCTTGCCCTATACCATTATAGTCACACTTGTCGTGTAGATCTGTCCTCGTACTGTCGAGCCTTTAGCCACCTTTCTAGGAAAACTCATTAAAACCTCTTCGGCCTCACTCAAAATAGGACTGAGACACTTGTTGTTCATCTGCCCAAATATAAGTTGGCATTAAAAATGATCCTGCGGCAGCCTGATTGAAAAGGGGAAAAAAAAACTACAACTGCAGAGAGAAGAGTAATGCAGTTTGCTGTCCCATAACTTGGTCAGGACTAACATCAATAGTTTCTCATTGTTTTCTCATTACGGAGAGAAGATTGAAAAGTGAAACTTGAAATTAAGAAAACTTCTTAAAGTTCTATAAAGAAATCTATGGGTGTGTAGACGACCCCCGTGTCCAGTGTGCCCTTGGTCCTCCCATACGATCACACTGTTGTTTATTAGCATCTCAAAATAGAGCTCTACCTAAGTGGAAATGTCAAGTGGAAACTTCAGAAAGACTAATCATTTGACAGGAATTAACAAGTATATCAAGTCTTCCCAATAAAGACAAGTAATCCTTACTCTGAAAGAAAAATAAAGCAGTTAGGTTAGTACAGGGGACATGGCACTGAGTGAGATGGTTTCTGTGTGTGTGCGTGTGTGTGTGTGTGTGTGTGTGCGTGTGCGTGTGCGTGTGCGTGCGTGCGTGCGTGTGTGTGTGTGTGAAATTCAGCAATAACACCACAAGCAATCCCAGATTCAGAAGACTCTGTCATCTGATTGTATTTAAACAGAATTGTTGTAGTTATAGCGCACAACATCCAAAACAATCCAACAACATCTTCCTGACATCTCAGGCGCTGCATTGGCCCACTGCTGGCAAGACATTAATATCTTGGCCTAAATGTGATGCCAGATATCTCGAGTCTCCATCTCATGTTCCATCATTTTCCATCCGTCTGGTCTGGTCTGGACTGGACTGGCGGGGTAATTCCCCCAGACTTTTTGCTCCATTTGGGATTCTTGGGGTTAGACTGACATGTAAACAACATCATCGGTCACTCCAGCTGGTGTTGGGAGAGCTTAATCCTACAGAATGGATAGGAATGGCCAGGTGGTTGAACAACAAACAGGCACGCACACACACACACACACACACACACACACACACACACACACACACACACACACACACATGCACACATTCACGCACACACCACACACACACACACACACACACACACACACACACACACACACACACACACACACACACACACACACACACACACACACACACACACACACACACCATTATCAATCTTTGGAGTTGGGTGTGCGTTTGTCTCCTCGCAGCATTCTTGTGTCCAAATGACAATTTGATGAAAGCCACAAAGTGTATTCATCGTAGCAAAGTGAGAGCTGCTGAAAAGCTGATGGGATTTGAGACGGCTCTGTTACAGCTAAGCGAGCACAGGACAGAACTGTGTTACGTGACAGACAAAGTCCATGCAGGGACACTCAGGATTTAGAATCTTTACAACCGATTTTTCCACTTGTTGATGAGGCCCACAGACGTTGTTGAAGCTGCTTGTATGTTGCATTTTGCCTCAACATGTTTCCTATTTGCAAGAGCTACAGTATAGCCTTTTTCTCTGCAAGCCATATCTGTGACTCACAGGCAATAAACAGCTTACAGGGTGGGAAAGGAAGGAGGTGGTATAATACTGTACAATAAAAAAAAAGGTCAAACTCATGCATCGCATCCAAATCCGTGCCCACTATATTTGAAACACTCTCAGTGCCCCTCCTGATGATGAGGAGGAGTGGATGTTGGGGGAAGCTGGAGTAACATCTTCTGTCAGGGCATGTGAGTTGATGGAGCAGGGGTGAGGGAGGAAGTGAGTCAGACAGTAGCAGTCAGTGCTGAATCAAACTGCAGTGTTTCGCAACATGTTAGTCACAGTCTGATTAACTCCACACGATGCTTGTGATGTTGCAGATTTCCTCTGAAAAACTATTCTGTTTGGTCCCTCTCCCCTTCCCCCTCTCTTCTCCACTGTCATCCCTCTCTTTGTTCTGTCCCAGTCCCTGTCTTTCTCTTTCTCTTTCTCTCTCTTTTCTCCTATCCTCCTCTCCTCTGAGCGATGAATCAGCACTGAGTCATGAGGGTCCTCTCTGGGAGGGTGGGGGGGGGGGGGCGGGTCGGGGGCGTGTCTAACTGCTTCAGCTGAGCGAGGCCAGCCAATAGGAAGCGAGGGGATGGGCCACACCCTTGCCGTTCCACCCTATGGTTCCACCCTTTCTGCTTTGCATTCCAACATGTGAGCACATGCACACACACATGTTCTCCATAGGTCATTTCAGTTTCCCCGTCCACATGGTATGAATTTGGGAAAGAGTTATGAAGTGTTCTGTATTTTTGAGGGAACATGCCTCCCTAACTGCAGTACATTGTTGCACTGTTTGTTCCATTTCAATGATTACTGCATCCTCATGGTCACTTTGTAGCCAGTTTCTGTGACATTAGAAGTAATGTTGTAACTGGAAGTCAGATTTAAACACTTTGTAGCCATTTTCTGTGACATTAGAAATGTTGTAACTGGAAGTCAGATTTTTAAGGTGCGGAGTTAAAATTCCAAAATTAACCCCCCCAAAAATCAAAATAAATTATGGGGTATGGATGAACACAGCCAAAATCCCCCTTCCCCACCCACCCTTTCGCCATCTTCCATAAGAGATGAAAACACAACACAGTAGCCTAACACACAAGTCACTTTGGGACAAGGGCGGCCTGGCCCGGCCCGGTCCGGTCCGGTGTGCTCCAGTTCTGTGACTCACTTTAATCAACTGGAACGATTGCCCTAAAAAAAAGAAGTAGAAAAAAAGCACTCTCTCATCTCATCAAACTGACACAGTATTTGGCAGCCGATTTCATTTCCCTCCAAATGAGGAGAGGCCGGTTTTAGCAGCAGTTGGGGCTGCGAAGGGCTGCGTTCAACGTCATTTGTGCGCTGAGTAGACAGAGAGGAATGTATTACACAGAGCAGTGCAATCCTCCCTGGCCCTGACCCTCTCACTCTGCTCTCACCATGTGCTCCGCTGCTGCATGTTTCCCGCTCCTTTTCACAGCCAACCCATATAGAGGATATGAAGCAACGTTTAGTGTCGTTCTGTTGTACTGGCACATGTCAGCGAAAATAGGCCTATCTGATATGGATGCATGGGACCAATGTGGAATTCACTTTGGTATTTAATATTATGTATGTGCCTTTGTTCGTTTTTTGTTCTTATAACAGTATGATTGTTCACATCTTAATTGTTAGGATTCATTTAGATATTATTATTAATGATACAATTCCATTTGAAATACACTAGAAAAGTATCTTTGAACATATTTTGTGATTCTTTGGGACAAGATATAATATGAGAAATGTCCTCACCCCTGTTCTCTCTTTCACTAAAGCAGAAAAAAGAGATAGAAATGGTGGTGTAGCCTAATTGTCTACATTTTGAAGAGGTGAGGCACAATGGGATTTTGAAGCCAATTTCAAGGCTATTTGCTGGGATGCAGCAGAGCGAGGCCAGGGGAAACCAGCTGAAGCCTGGTCCATTCTTTGTTCCTGCAGAGGAGTTAGAGCCATGTGATTGTCTCTTATGAAGTGGTGCCAGATATACATTCTGATCTATGAGACGTCTTTATTGGCTGAGACAACTCTATGAGCAGACACATCAATCATGTGGGGAAATATCATGCTCAATGTATTTGGGTTAGCGTTTCACTATGTCATGAGCTTAATGTCTTTTCTGATGATGATTTGCTACTGTAAACCTGAGCTCTATAGTAGCCTACCAATCTAAAGGGCCAAATTATCTTGGGTATTGGAAAGGAAAACCTTTGGTCCAGCACTGAACTGTGGGGATGTGCATATTCGACTTTTTCCATCTCCAAATGATCTTGAGGATATCTTCAAATACCGAGGCCTTTAACCTTGAGGGGGAGTCAGACATTATAAATCTACATAATGGCTCAGAAGAGGTCTTTGAATATAGAAGAAGCACATTCTAATAATGTCAACCATGATGTAGAATAAGGCAATTAAGTCTCAACCCTGTCACATAGCTCCATGCCCACAGAGTTAAATAGTTGTGAGCCGAGCTCAGATGAGCTGCCATTTGGGAAAGATTTATCCGTGCTGTAATCCAGGTTGGTGTGTGACTGCTTATGGAACGAAACGGGAACACCACCAATGGAAAGGACACGAACCAAAAATAACCATAATGATCATGACTAGCCAGACCAATAGTAGTCCATGTGATGACTTATGGCTTATTACGTTTGAATGTATTCAATGAGCGAAGGGTGTTGCTGTGCAGTTAATGTGGTGTGCCTGTTGAATGCTAGTGTGGAAACTGCCACTTTTCAGACTAATTATTGCAGTCAGTGAAAAATTTGTATGAATTGGACCCAAAATTCCCTGTAATCTGGCCCATGTCTAATTGATGCTATAGGACCACCGTCTGTGTGTGGTCCCCTCCTTTGTTATCCATGCTTAATATGTGGCAACAGGTGGTCGCCTGCAAATTTGCCCCTGACCTACAAAGTATGCGGCGTATAAAAAGATCCCATTAGCTGTGAATAAACACTTCCTGGTAAAGATGTTCATGGTACCATCCACACTAGTATAACATCAAGGTGCAAGACCTGATCACTTTGATCAAAGGGATGGATGAAATTCCAATGCCAATTCAAGCATGATGAGCTGTATATGGACATATTGTTGATAGAATTATATATTTTGTTTTTAATACCTATTCAAACAAGGACAAAAGTTCTGAGACCAGGGACTCAATTTAAAGGTAAATAATGTTATCACCTACCTAGCATCTCTATTCTCGCTCTTTAACCTAATTTTCTCAGGCGGTCACTGTGTGCAGAGCGTGAGCGCTCTTACATCATAGCATGTGGCTAGAGCAGTGGTACGCAACCTTGCCCTACTCAGGAGCCACATTGACCAAAAAAACACAGTCCCCCCCCCAAAAAAAGTCCCTTTCCTCCTGTTATTTTTTGTTTGATTTTGATTTATTTATTTAAGTAGGACTTAAAAGAGCCACAACTACCCATAAAGGAGCCGCATGTGGCTCTAGAGCCTCAGGTTGAGTATCACTGGGCTAGAGGGAAAGTCAGGGGAATGGTGGAAGGCTGAAATGGGCAGAGCATTCAATATGCCATACTCATATTTCTCATTATATTTACTTGTCTGTCTGTACTGGTCTGATCATAGGCCTTTTCTTCCATGTCAAAAATTGCTTATCTGATCTCTGCCAGGAGGAGTAGGCAGCCTATGTTTTTGAAGCATTTTCTTTTCACAGTACAAAAATATCATCCTCAGGAGTTTCTTATACATCCATACATTATATGGATACTATGATTTCCCATACAGCAAGTAAGCTTTCTCTCTCTCTCTCTTCCCCCCCCCCCCCATAGTGACGCCCTTGTTCCTGGCTGGTCAGCCGACTAACCGGTCACCGACCCTCATGTCCCGAAGGGCCTGACTTGCATTTGACATTTCATCGTCTGCACACAACAATGGCTGATATTGTTCCTGCATATGCAACCAGAACCTGACTGGGCCAGTGACCCCGCCTCGTGCCATGTTGCTGCCGGTGGTGTTGACTTGCTGGATCAAACCAGTTGAGTCTGGCTGAGCAGCGCACAGAGGACCCAGTGTGTGACTCCATGACTGCATCTCTCTGATGTGTCACTTCCTGTGGTTTGGAGAGGTCACGTGAACTCTCTAGCTCCACTGAGGTCACCACCGCTCGCTTTCTTTCTGTATCGCAACTTTCTCCCCACTTCCTTCCTCTCCCGCTCGCTGCTTGTCCCGCTGCTATCCCGTCCAAGTGGCTTGGTATCAGAGAATGAGAGGAAGGCTGGTCTGTGGCTGCTTGAGAATATACGCCATTAGAACAACCACATGCTGCATAGTGATATGTGCCCTCCAGATAGCCCACATTTTCCCCATGTTGTACTTACAGTGTGGTATTTTACAGTATGTTCTCACCAGCAGGGTCAGGAAGCATAGAGCCTTTTCACAGGGGCCATTTTATGTCGAAAAGGCAGGGTAAACACAGGTGCAAGCAAAACAGTAATGAGGGGTTTCCAATGTTGGAAACCCTCATTAGTGATACCTAATGATACCTATTGTTATATTATTTTATTTTGAAATGAAGCAAACTGGACTGATCTGAATTGAAATGAGGCTATTATTGAACATAGGGACTCGGGTGGCTGGTAAAAGGATACACTTGTATGTGATGTCTTTTGACATAACATGTAAAACTGGAAATTCTGTCTCTATGGCAATGGGCTACATGCACAACTCCACTACTTCCTGAAATTAGTACAGCTTCTTTATTTCCTGTCATCACTATTGGATGAACTGATTAATGTCAGGTGTGCTGCAGTCACAACAATGATCAGGCACACCTGATTAATCAGTTCATCCAATAGTGTAGGACAGGAAATAAAGAAGCTGTACTAATTTCAGGAAGTAAAAAAGTTGTGCATGTAGCCTATAATGATAATGATACTGGGGATGATGATGATGAAGAATGTGGTTGTGGTGGTTTAACAGCCACGCTCCAGACAGGTTGACAGGAGGGCAGCTATCTCCCCTTCACATGTACTCAGCTACCCCAGCATAAGTGACTGCTGGGTGATAAGCAAAAACTGGTCTGAGCTGGCTTGATGACCGCTGCCACCCGCCCGGAGAGAGAGAGAGACAGAGAGAGAGAGAGATAGAGAGAGAGAGAGAGACAGAGAGAGAGAGCGAGGGCGTGCGAGAGAGAAGTTTGCGACTCAGTTTACTCCTTGCCACAGATAGTTGGCGACATTGAAATAGTTTATCAAGGCTCTGCTTGTCATGTCATCTGCTATTTTACAGCACAGACGCACACCGGCATGACACAGACACACACGGGCATGACACACCCACATTTGCATACACGCACTAACAGTCAGTGTCACGCACACACACACACACACACACACACACACACGCACACGCACACACACACACACGCACACGCACACGCACACGCACACGCACACGCACGCACACACACACACACACACACACACACACACACACACACACACACACACACACACACAGACACACACACACACACACACACACACACATTCTCTGGCACATATACCGCTCACATCACATGTACACACACACACACACACACACACACACACACACACACACACACACACACACACACACACACACACACACACACACACACACACACACACACACACACACACACACACACTCACACTCAATATACAAACACACTTTACATGGAGGGTAAAAGTAGGGCATAGCTTTAAAGTGGGTGTGGTGGTGGAGACAGCACAGCTTGCAAAAATGCCAGTCCTATATGTACTTGACCTGTATTGGGTACACTGTACCAAAAAGCGAATAAAGAAAGATACATTATCAATCTAAATGTTGGGCAAGTCTTTGATGCTTTCGAAAGCTGTGTTGGTACAAAGCTTTGGCGTACAAAAGCTCACCACTCACTGGGGATCAAAGGATAACGGAGTCATTTCAGAGGGAGCGCTGACTGACAATGGTTGGTGACTGTGGGTAAGGTCAGCATCTGCAGCAAAACAACTCATCTGCCGGGCCAGGCGTGCATGGCAACTATTTCGGGCCTGCTGGAGGGGTTAAAAATATAAGCCAACCGGAGTCTGCAGTTTCCAGTGTGAGGGTCAACTTTCAAGCACGCATACGTATAGATATCAACCCTCATGTACATAACTGATTTGCCCCCAGCTCCCACGTGCACATGCATTAAATACTGCTTACTGTTACATGCAGCAAAATACACGTATACATTATGCTTTTGTGTGCACTGCACACACCTGTGTGCATGGACACAACATACACACATATGGGCACAGACACAAACACACATGGAGGGGAGAGTCTGTTCATTCCTGCCAAGACAGCCAGACACTTGCAGACATATGTCTTCTACATACAACCTGCATTCACCCCTTCAGCCACGTGAGCTGGGCTCACCTCAGTCAGTGTAGCGTTACACTTGCAGAATCAGAATTCGTAGAGCAGCTAGCCTGCTATATGTCCACTATAATGTGTCTCTCGTATGGAGAGAGGGGGAAAAAGAACATTTACAAGCCAAATTTACAAAGGGAAGTCTTCCTTGGCCTCTTTGGCCAACAGACTACAGGCTGATTTACAAGGCTTTGATCCAGACTGCTCTGCTATAGCTACTCTCTCCTACTGTCAACTCCATTCAATAACCCACTCACTTCAATGAACGTGCTGCATTGATCTAGGCTTCCTCTTTCTGTGGCTCGAGATGTCCCGTTGCAACAAGGCTCTCTTTTCATCTCTGTGACCTTTGGAGCCCGGTGGACGGAAAGAGTCAATTGGTCACGTTATCTGACAGGGGGCGTCGCCAGCTTCAAATAAAAAACCCAGCCCATGTCCGGGCCGCCCTATAAAACCACAGGCATCCAACTGCCCAGGTGCAGCTCATCTATAAAAATAAATGGGCCAGTGGAAACTCCTCTCGTGGGTTTAGAAGGTGTGCGTCCGAGCCAAGTGAATCGGTCTCAGTTGAAGTGGTTTGAGTCTCCTTGTGTATGAAAGGGGCTTTACAAATCTATTCAGCGCCTTGACTGATTTCTCATGGTGAGCTCTGCCAGACTGTACTTGATACAGCAAGAACTTGACTAGTTCGCACACGCGTTCCCCATTCCCCTCATCCTTTGGGCCCATAGTAATCCAAAGTTGAAGTCTCATAATTATATTACTTCATATACTTTCTCATACCATATTTGGCTAGAGAAGGCCAAAGTCATCATCTAATCGCCCAAGAACAAACACATACTAAGTTGTTTTCAAGTGGCGGTGACACCACCGGTGCTGCTGCTGCTGCAGCCACCTGATACAGGCGTGTATCAGTATCACACTTGTGGCTGATGTCAGACACACTGGTGTGGCTGCACTGAGCAGGGGCTGTAATTAACTGTGGATAACAAGTGGCTCTGGCACCTAAGCTGCTTAATTGGCTCATCGAGGTGAAGACAGAGAGATGCCGCCTCAGATCTCAATATAGTAACGGTCGTCATTAGCCACCCGCATGAGCGGCAACAAACACAGTCTCACACATGCAAGGGCACAGTGACAGACAGAGAAGCCTCAGATGAGTTTAAAAGCATATGCACAGATATGGCATATAGACACAGATAAGAAAAAGATAAGAGGATAAACAGTTAAACAAGGCAGACAGTTCTACACACTTCCCTCCTCCAGTCGTCGTGAGTCACTCTGTCTTCTCTCCTGACATCTCTGAGCGCGCCTGATGCATGCAGCTTCTGCTGACTGTGTCCCATGCACCTTTGTTGGCTGGACGGTGTTTGGGCCAAGCTGACAGGAGCATGGGGAATGTAGTGGGAGTACAAGGGCCGTGTGCGTTAGTACACAGGGTCACAAATGCTTACCGAGAGCGCAAACCATCCACGCCGAGTTCTGCGGTCGTAAATGTAGGAAGAGAGTGAAGTTGCTTGCTCATCGGTCTCTCTGGGAGCCTCTGGGATGCCTCTGTGCGTGGCTAACACGCTGTATTAGTATGGTGAAAAGGAAATTACCCTTTACTTGTGCTGTTGGAGCTCTAACTCTCCTATGAGTCACATCACACTGAGAGAATGAGCAACCATGTTGCTGTTTTAAGATAGATTATGTGTGCAAGACAGAGAAAGAGGGGGAGAGTGAGTGAATGCACACATAATGCTTGTGTATGTGCGTGTGACTACTGCTGTGATGGTCTCATCTGTACATCTAATCGGTAACACTTTACAATAACGTACACAAATAATGTAGTAGTAACTAGTAAACTAATCATTAACTAATAGTTAGTTAATGAGTAGTTAATGAATAATTCATCTTTGGTCAATCACTAGTTAATCATAGTTAATGAGTAGGTAGTCATTAGTTAATGATTAGTATCTAAGTTCCTGAGTAGAGTAGTTAATCATTACTTAATGATTACTAAATGTCAGCTCGTGAATATATTAGTTAATCATTAGTTAAGGTCATATTGTGAGTATAGTAGTTAATCATTAGTTCATGATTAGTTCTTAGTTCCTTAGTAGAGTAATTACTCATTAGTTAATGGTTAGTCAATGGTCAGTCAGTAGTTAATTGTTAGTTACTTAACAATTACTTAATTATTACCTGTCCATTAGTTACTCTTTTTGTGTACCCCATTGTAAAGTGGTGCATCATACTGAGTAGTTGATGAGTACTGAATCATTACTTAATTATTACCTGTACAAAGTTACTCTTTTGTGTACCCTATTGTAAAGTGGTGCATCATACTGAGTAGTTTATGAGTACTTAATCATTACCTGATCATTAGTTACTCTTTTTGTGTACCCTAATATAAAGTGAAACATCATATACGTAATAAATTCAAGACTTGTTCCAGGTGAGATTTTAACCCTCAGCAACAAAGGGTGCAAGTCCGGTTCTCTACTAACTGAGCTAAACAGCCTGTTAACACCGCTTAGTCGGTAGAGCCACATTATGGATCTGTAGGGCCGGAGACAAAGTATTATAGTTTTGAAGGGATATTCCACCCAAATACTACTTTCTGTCCAAGTACTTATAGTTTTGAATGTATATTATGTGCTTTAAAACACAAGTACTCAGACAGAAGTAGTATTTGGCTGAAACATACCTAAGTATTTGGACATGAAGTAGTATTTGGATAGAATATACCTTTAAAACTATAAGTATTTGGCGAGAAAGTAGTATTTGGGTGGAATATATCTTCAAAACGATAAATACTTGAACAGAAAGTAGTATGTGGATAGAACATAATACTTACTATTCGGCTCTACAGATGCATAGTATGGCTCTACCAACTAACAGGATGGTTGGCTCAGATGGTAGAGGCTCAGATGGTAGAGAACCAGCTTTACAATTTAACAATCTTGGGGCTGAGGGTTCAAATCTCACCTGCAGTGAGTGTTTATTTGGTAATGATATGATCTTTCACTTTCGCTAACAAATGGACAGGTAATGAATGATTCAGTACTAATAAACTACTGAGTATGATGCACCACTTTACAATACGGTACACAAAAAGACTAATAGACAGGTAATAATTAAGTGATGACCACTGAGAAAACCAGTCTTATGAGGTCTGACGTGGTGGCACAGAGGGTTAGCTTGCTGTCCACAGTGTTGCGCCCTCGTGGGTTCGAGTCTCAGTCAGTTTTGAATGGACAGCCAGAGGAAAGAGAAGAAAGTGCCCACAGATTAGCTACTTAACTATTTCTAAATTGACTAAAAGCTAAAATACATCCTTTTGACCTATAGCCAGCCACTTCAAAAGTCACACAGAGAAAAATACAGCATCAGTGACAGTGCCTTTGTGGTTCACTGTGTATGTCAGCTGCCTTCAGAGAGAGAGGTTGTGAGTTCTAACCTGGGATGTGCACAGACTGAAGTTTCATCTGTCGTTTTTGAGGCAGCAAAGTTATTTGTATTTGAATAAAAGTGGAAATAGGCATAACAATCTTCTTTTAGTTTTTATTGCACTTCTAATTTGAGTAATAATAATAATAATAATAATAATTTTGACAGTGCAGATAATCAGTTTTTTAAAATAACACTAAATAATAAATTTAGTTAAATTATATTTACACTAAAGTCAGTTGCTTTCATCACATTCTTTATGTTATTTTCCTTTAACTTGTGCTTTTTTGTCTTCCATCCATAATTTATAAAAGATATTTTCAGCCATTGTATACTTTTTTGACAGATGTATGTTGCTTTACAGCTGAAATTGGATAAGAGAGCTGAAATTGGGTGAGAGACATAGAGAGAGTGATAAAGAGAGAGAGAGGTTTTGCTGAATAGCCCACTGTAAAAAGTTAAACCAGACAGGTCGAACTTTTCATAGTGCATTGTGAAAAGTTCAATCAGCCACACCTGAACAATCACACACAGGTGGTGCAAAATGGGTTGTTACTATATGCCTATTGCCACTGTTATTTAAATACAAATCTTTTTTCTACCCAAAGATATGTGGACATCCTGGACTTGACCTCACAAACCTTACTTACCTCAGTAGGCAACTGCCATACACAGTGTGCCACCAAGAGACTGCCACGGCTGCTGTTTCTCCTCTGTTGGACAATTTGAGCAATTAATCACCAGAAATGGCTGTAATATAATTAAGCTTCTAGTTAACTTAGTAAGATGATCTAAGCGTCTAAGTCTAAGTCCATGTGTGTGATGTTCATGGTTCATACTCACAACTCTTCTCTGGGCACTTTTGTCTTTCCTCTGGCTGTCGACATTCAAAACTGACTGAGGATCGAACCCACGCCCTCAAAAAATACTAGGCAGCAAGCTAAGCAAGCAGTGCTTGCTGTGCAAGCAGGCCAGACTTCTGAAGGTAGGTTTTCTCAGGGCTTTAAATCACTCTTTCCTCTGGCTGTCGACATTCAAAACTGACTGAGGACCAAACCCATGCCCTCAAATGTGACTGAGGCCTCAATAATACTAGGCAGCAAGCCAACTCTCTGTGCCAGCAGGCCAGACTTCTGAAGGTAGGTTTTCTCAGGGCTTTAAATCACTCTTTCCTCTGCTCTGGCTGTTGCCATTCAAAACTGATAGAGGCTCGAACCCACGACTTCAAAATTGACTCAGCTTTCACGCATTATGTGCACCTTTTTTGTGGGGGAAAAACATACAGAAATTATGAATCAAAGTATAGCCTTTATGCATCTTAAAATATGTTTTGAAGGGATCTGAATAGTATAGTATTTAAATTATATGAGTTTCTATTCACCTTGCACAGAAAATACTTTTTACTTTTATACTTGAGTACATTTCAGAGCCTGTACTTACACTTACATACACTAATGGCCCATTTCCACCGCTGGTATCAACGCGGCCCTGCCCAGCTCGTCTCGCTTTTTTGTCTCATTCCACCGATCAAAAACGGGGACAGCCCGGGTTGTATTGGCGTCGAGTCGTGCTACTTTTAGTACCTGCCTCGTCGAGGTTCTATTCTGTGAACCCGGGTTCATACGGTGACGTGAAAACATTGTAGACGACTGATTGGCCAGGCAGAATCGTGTTTACTCTGTCTATCCTACTGACTGTCAATGCAGTGCTGCATACCAGTTTAGTGGGGATTACCTTCTCTTCTGTTATGCTTTTCCATCAGTCTTTTGTGTTGCTGCCTTCGCCTCTGGTGAAATAAAATCGTGGCGGTGGTTTCAATTGTCCAAAAGTCCGCTGCTCATGAAGCGCTTGTAGTTGAGTGCTGCGTCGGCTCCGCTAGGCCGCAGGCGGGGCTCGGGTGAAGCCGCGGTCTTGCCTGGTGAGGCCGCCGGGGTACAGGCTTCACTCTAGCGCAACCCCCGTCCCTCGTCCCTCGCGCCCGTCCCTCGCGCAGCGCATGTGAGTTTTGACTAACAACAAAGTGATATCCATTCTCCTGGCCGATTGTCACATTTGCCCATGTACCTAGGTCATTTAGAGGCACCAGTATTTCATAAACAGTTTAAAAGTTCTGTGTATGGATTTAATTGTAACGTTATGTTATAGCCTACTTGGGCGGAGGGCAGATATGCGGTCGCTATGACGACCAGGTGTGGGCGGGGGCAGATGACCAGCGGTGGAAGCAAAACGTCCATCGAGTTGAAACAAGTAGAGCCGAGTGGTGACGGGCTGTGCAGGGCTGTAAAATGTGGTGGAAATGAGCCATAAATGAATGGTTAGTTAATGCTTAAAGGAACACAGCTGATTGTCAACCAGCTTTGTATCATCACTGGTGTGGACCAGTGATGTCATTCATGCACAAATGACATCACTGGTCCACACCTTAACTTAAATCTACTCTCAATAACTGTCAAACTAAATGAATGTCTGCAAAACTGTTCACAGTTTTCCGATATACTACTGATTTTGTAATGATACAAAGCTGGTTGACAATCAGCTGAGTGTTCCTTTAATAAGCATTAGTTAATGCAACTGACCCTTATCAACTATAACCCTAATCATGAACTAACCCTAAACTATTAAATAATGCATAAAGTAATACATAGTTAACATGAACACCATTAGTAAATGATTACTAGATACATTAGGTAGTGGTAACTATTAATTAAAGGTTAGTTAATGGCATGCTATTAAGGGTTAGTTAAGGTTAGTTCATGCTTATAAGCATTAACTAGACCCTTATTGTAGTGTTACCCTTTTCTCTACACAGTGACATTGAGATAACATCCAGCATATTGCCGGTATATGTATAATTACGTAACATGTAGAATATGTTATGTATGTTAATTATGATCGTATGTGTTAACATGCTTTGGCAACATTGTATTGTATGCAGTTACCAATAAAGCCAATTGAATTGATTTAAATACAATGTACTTAAACAGGACCAGAACATTGGAAAACAGGGAGGTTAACCTGACCCACAGGTCTTACTCTTTGTTACACTTGTGCTCCCTTCTTTTCATCAAGTCTCTGTCACTGTCTGTCTGGCTGTATTGATGCTATGGACAAAGACTGTTGCCACCAGACATTATGTGTGGAATGGAACTGGGTCAGCCTGTTGTAGTCGGAGACAAAGTACTATGTTCCATAAAAAGCTCTGAATAGTTCATTATCCACCCAAACTGTATGCTTATTCAGAAGCCGATGAATTGGAGTGGCTGGCTTCTTCTTACATGCATTGTGCTGAGATGAAAAGAGCAATTGAAAATAGTCAAAAGATGACATTATCACATTTCAGAAATTCACACCCTATCCATTGAACCTAAAGAATGATGTTATCCATGGAGATATAGATTTGTTGTCATAATGAACTTCAGTTAAATGTCATTGTTGGTGAGATTGCAAGGATATGGATGAACTCATGCAGTTTTTTTTTAATTCTTTGATACTTGTGCAACTTTTCCAGAAAGATTTCCAAAGACAAATGCACTCATTTGTCAGCACAAACAAAAAAAAAGAACGTTCAAAAGTTCACCAAACGAGCCAAACTCTAAGTGCGGTGTTAAAGAGAGAGATTGCTGCTAATTGCTGTAATTAGCGTGATTGATCAGAATCTGTGCACCATGACGAGCTCGGTCTGCTCTGCTGCCTTCGTTTCTCTCCTTTATCTTGTCAGACAACATTGTCTGGAGAGCGTGCTGATTCGCTGAGAGTGCAGAGTCATCATCGACACAGGCAGAGAGGGAGAGACACAGAGACGTGGCTGTTGCCTCGACATCTGCTGTCTTACCTCTGTCATTCCCCCGGGCAGAGACGGATGGAGAGAGGGTACACAACACTGGGAGGAGGGGGCCGACAACCTGAGTGTAAACATGTTTGCTACCAGCCTGGTGTCTATGGGACAGAGACCGGAGAGTTGGGACCTCAGGCTAATTGGCTTTGTCTGTTTAATTGCTTTCCCCTATGAAGAGCGTTGATTAGATCGTCTGAAAGCTGTTACTGATGTTCAGCGCCTCTCATTTCATTTGACATTCTGCAGTGAAATCCTACTGGCAGAAACATCACTTTCATATCAGACACTAAATCGGTGCCTTAGAAAATGATTTCCCACATTGAGACATCCCGTACCTGAACTAGTACCTCTCCTCAAGAAGACCCAATTCCACATCAAAGGTTTATTATGGTGCAGTAGTCATTTTGAAATGATCCTTAATAGAAGCCATCGTTATCCTATTTCCACCTAGTAATGGGGTTTTTGAACATTTGACAAATGTACTGTATTTCTTGGGCCAGTGGCACTGATCTAAGCCCCAGACTGCTCCATAATTATCTCTTTAGATTGGTTTAATGTTAGACGGTCGTTTGCATAAACAGTAAGACCGACTCATCTTAAGCTAAAAAGTCAGGCACCCAACCCGCAGCATAAGCTTGTATCAAGACTATTACTGTGATTCACTATGTAGCTAAAATATGTCATAAATAGGTGATGGTGAATAGTCATTTTGAAGCGGTGCAGCGTGTTTGAGCGCAGGATGTTAGGGGGGCTTAGGCCCCTCCCCCCCGGTTCAACGGTACAAGGAAGTGAGAGGGGAGTCAGAAGGCCGCCGCAACTCCAAGCGGGTGAAAGACGCACGCATGCACACATACACACGCACGCATGCACACATACACACGCACGCATGCACACATACACACGCACGCATGCACACATGCCAACATGTGCACGCATGTGCGCAGAGACGGACGGATGCACGCACGGGTCCGACCTGCAAAACCTGCACCGCTTACTTCAACACCTGGGTGTGATTTTTATGTAACAGGTAAATATAGGTGTCTATCAGCAGGTCTGACTAAAGGTTGTGTTTAAGTGTAAGCCTCCGCCTTTTGTTTTGTAACAGGCCTCGTCCTTCATACCTTACACTGTAAGTCATTCTGTAAGGCTGACAGAATGACTTAAGTATTGGCTGTGCTGTGGCGTTGTGTCGTGGACAAAGTTCAGGTAATGAAGTGACTGTAACATTTTGGAAATAAGCCAGATCAGCGATAGGACTCATTGTCACCATAAGAGCAATTTTCACTACTTGTTTAGGAGGTAATCTACTAAACTAAACCTTTTGAAAAGGCCAGATGACAATCGAGACTTCTTACTACACTATTAGCAATCTCTTTTGCCGCTGGAGAGAATTTACTGCTACCACTTAACCAGTGCACTTTAGTTTTCAGCAAGAACATTAATGACGTGTCTGTTTTCCAATTCCTTTGCTCGCAGCAACGTTTTCCTTCTCATGCCTGAGGAAAGACTCCTATTGATATTAGGGAGGATCTCAAAGGTCACGTCATAGGTGCATGAGAAATAAAAAACCACGACGGGCGAACACGCACGCACGCGCGCGCACACACACACACACACACACACACACACACACACACACACACACACACACACACACACACACACACACACACACACACACACACACACACACACACACACACACACACACACACACACACACACACACACACACACACACACACACACACACACACACACACACAGACAGTGAATGAAGAACATTGTTCTGTTCCGAGAAGTGATATCCTAGATTCAGGGTAACGGTGTCTGAGAAGCTTGTCCTCCCTCCATTGTTGTTAAAAATAAAACCCACAGTTTGCTTGCCTCTGTGGAGGACACTGGTTTCTCCCTGGGGGGTGGGAAAAGGCCATTCGTGCCAGCCAGAGAGGGGGGTGAAAAAGCAGGCAAGAAGGCAAACTCTACACCTGAAGCGGCGGTGCATCCATGGACGCCCTCTCTCTCTCGGTAGAGCGAGCAGCCAAAGGAGGGGCAATACAGTTTAGCTTTCAGTGTGAGGAAACACCGGCCCCGCTGACCTGCCTAAATCAACGACTTCAGGGGTGAGAAACTTCAGACACAGGAAATGATTTATTCCACCTTCTCTTTCTGCTTGCCTGGAAGAAGCAGAATGAAGCCATTACCCATTGGGAGGGGAGAATTTATAGATATCATTTTTCTACCTGGTTCTTTAATGTCAAAATAACTTCAAGGACACTCATCTCCTGCCGCCCTTGCTCTCTCGTTATCTATTAAATGTTGCGTTTTCTTTCGCCTTCTTCAGCAGTAAAAGTAACACTCTCTCTTACAACTGGTGACCAAGTTCAGAGGTTGATGAGGGACAGAGGTGAAGGGTCAAGAAGACTGAATTCCAAGAAGTTCAAAGCCGCTGTAAAAGTCAAACGGGGGAACAAACTCACCCAGTTTCTTTAGAGCATATCAGAGATTAGCCTTTGCTTTAAAGAAAATTGCAGTCTGAGTTGAATTTGCACCTGGATGAAATAGATTTGAATAATATATATATCGTAATGATGACACTGAAGAGATAACTTAATTGCATAAGGTAATGTATTGGCGCAATGATTTTGTGTGTGTGCAGTTTTCAGGAGTAGGTATCTGCCCTAATCCCTCATGCCCCTCTGCCCTGTAGACCTTCTCTTTGGCTATACTGTATATAGAGCTGAACAGTCACGTGACATATTTTGCCCCGGAAGTGAGTTTCCCATTCATTTTCTCCATAGACATTTAGAAAACTCCTTATACGGTATAACGAGTTTTGAGGCTTGGAACCAAGCCAACCCGTGACCTACTGAATCGAGTGAGTGACCATAAATCATTTCAGTTGGAGCAAAAATAAAAATTAACATCAGGGATTTTTTTGGGGGACCCCCTCCCCATCCACCCGTCTTTATTTTTGTTTTTGTCCCAAGTGAAATGTTTTATGGTCACTCACGATTCAGTAGGTCACGGGGTGGCATGGTTCCAGCAGTTTTTTTTTATGTCTATGTAGAAAATGAATGAGAAACTCACTTCCGGGGCAAGAAATGTCACATGACTGTTGAGCTCTATAGATTGCTTACATTTTTCTTATTTTCTAGCTCTCAATAATCTGGCAGTGTCGGTAGCTGCAGTACCCTCGTCTGCCACAGTGAGAGCAGCAGAACGGTCCGAGTGTAGAACAAGCTTGTGAAATTCCCACGAACCAACATTCCTTCACACACACACACACACACACACACACACACACACACACACACACACACACACACACACACACACACACGTCCTTCCGTGTGACCCCCCGCAGCCACTCACACATCCTCACTTATATAACAATCAGAGAGACAATCTCTGCCTCTTCATATGAAACTGCCTCTTTGACAGGTCCACCCCTCAGGAAGCAATATTAGCAGTACAGATGGAATCGGCACAGCCAGATGTAAAATATATGGTGAATTATTTATTAACAATGTTACACAATCTCCACCCCTAGCAGCGGTAGTTGTGCTGAGGGCACCTCTGGCTGTCTCTGTTCCTAAAATCTATACAAAAACAACAACAAAAAAATCAATATGTACATCCAGAAAAAAAAAACTCCATCAAGGACTTTTCAAAAATTAATTTAGTAAAACATTTATATGTTCATATATATATATATATAAAAAACACATGTACAGTAAAAATCACGTTTCATATCAAACAACTATATGAAAACCGTTCTATTCAAAAAACAATTATGTTTTAGTGCAAAAGCAGTTAAAGTATAAAAATACTGTGTTGTACTTTTCTTTCTCTCTGATGTGCAGAGGATGGAGGACTGGAGAGGCGGTCCTGTGTTAGAGGTGTGTGTCTCTCTGATGTGCAGAGGATGGAGGACTGGAGAGGCGGTCCTGTGTTAGAGGTGTGTGTCTCTCTGATGTGCAGAGGATGGAGGACTGGAGAGGCGGTCCTGTGTTAGAGGTGTGTGTCGGCCTGGAGAGGCGGTCCTGTGTTAGAGGTGTGTGTCGGCCTGGAGAGGCGGTCCTGTGTTAGAGGTGTGTGTCGGCGATGGGGATTCGCCTCAGCTCCACGATCTGCGAGTTGGCCATGCTCCCTCCGTCATGGCTCCCACGGAGGGAGTCGCTGTCACTCACATTAAGGCCAGTTCCTAAAACAGAGACATGCGTTCAGACTTCACAAGACACAACCGCTGTCTTTGTAGCAATGGCATATACCAGGGTTTTTTTTTTAAGTGGGAGGCGGGCCTCCCCAGGGGGGCTCCAAACAGATTCAGGGGAGGCTCAGTGAATGAAAGTTTTTTTTTTACATTACCGTAGTTATTACATTAATTATCAAAAGGACATCACATAGAATAGCCTAAATGTGTGTGATTTGGTTGAAGAGATAGTTCAGAGGTATGTCATTTGGGTGATTTTTTCCCCCCAACTTTCCCAGAGTCACAAACAAATAAATGCCTTGAGACAGACCTTTTTTAAATGTACTTGTAGTCTGAAGTATGTCAAACAGCAATATCAGACTATCTTGGATACATTTTTGATTGACAATGGGATCAAAATATAACATAATCATAATGGGGGAGGGGGGCTTTGTCTATGCATCAGCGTCTGAGGGGAGGCCCACAGTCTCCGACTTTCAAAACCCCTGGCATATACAGTACAAAGGTTTCTCCAGTATGTTCAACGCAAATGTCACTTTTGTTTGAATTGAGTTGTACAATTCAATATGCATAGCTCATTCAATTGAAAAAAGCTTTGAAGTATTTCCACACAATGAATCATTTACAGTGCTGATTACCATTTGTCCTGTTACTCCCAACACTGTCTTATGTAATCAATGCTATATTTCATTGTCTTTCAGCTGACACAGCTATGTGATCCCTCATGGTTATGGCCCAGATGTAAATGGGATAAACAGATATACTCCAAGTTAAGAGTAGAAGTAGCCAGTACAACAAAGTAGCTTTTTTTTATGGAGGAATCTGGAAATAAAACATGAGAAGGCTTTTCTTACTCTGCATTTCTCATCAAGTAATCACATTTAAGTACGTATTATACACTCTTTGGGCTATTATGGCTTTTAAGTAACAGTTACTGAGGCGTGTCTGTTTCTACTGTCAGTGTACAGCAAGAATAAACAATACTTAGCATCGCAACTAACAATTTTCAACATGGCTGGATCCCATCTTTGACCAAATGTTGTATAATGGACATGATCAGCATCACATTACACCACCCACCAGCACGACACACGGTAAGCAGAAACCATGATGTGTATATTAAGTGTCCTGGGTTGAAACCTTCCCATTATGATAACCTGTAAGCAGAGGAGCAAGGTGATGATGACGTAACCAGAGGGACACCTTGGCCTAGAACACACCATGCTGTCAGGTGCTGTATATCAAGGCTCCTACTCACTGTGACTGATAAGAAAGTGCTGCCCCCTATCAGGACGTTAATGATCAGCCGTCAGTTGTGCTGCGTACACCATGCAGTGTGTGGTGTGAGTGTGCGTACAGTGTGTGGTGTGAGTGTGTGTACAGTGTGTGGTGTGAGTGTGCGTACAGTGTGTGGTGTGAGTGTGTGTACAGTGTGTGGTGTGAGTGTGCGTACAGTGTGTGGTGTGAGTGTGCGTACAGTGTGTGGTGTGAGTGTGCGTACAGTGTGTGGTCTGAGTGTGCGTACAGTGTGTGGTGTGAGTGTGTGTACAGTGTGTGGTGTGAGTGTGCGTACAGTGTGTGGTGTGAGTGTGCGTACAGTGTGTGATGTGAGTGTGCGTACGTACAGTGTGTGGTCTGAGTGTGCATACAGTGTGTGGTGTGAGTGTGCGTACAGTGTGTGGTGTGAGTGTGCGTACAGTGTGTGGTGTGAGTGTGCGTACAGTGTGTGGTGTGAGTGTGCGTACAGTACGTGGTGTGAGTGTGCATACAGTGTGTGATGTAAGTGTGCGTACAGTGTGTGGTGTGAGTGTGCGTACAGTGTGTGATGCGAGTGTGCGTACAGTGTGTGATGTG
Organism: Poromitra crassiceps; assembly: GCF_964638095.1. Lineage (NCBI taxonomy): Eukaryota > Metazoa > Chordata > Actinopteri > Beryciformes > Melamphaidae > Poromitra > Poromitra crassiceps. The sequence continues at coordinate 25,295,255 of NC_139631.1, read as the reverse complement.
AGTGTGCGTACAGTGCGTGGTGTGAGCGTGCGTACAGTGTGGTGTGAGTGTGCGTACAGTGTGTGATGTGAGTGTGCGTACAGTGTGTGGTGTGAGTGTGCGTACAGTGTGTGGTGTGAGTGTGCGTACAGTGTGTGGTGTGTGTGTGCGTACAGTACGTGGTGTGTGTTAATGGTTTACCAAATGAAGTTGCGAGGACGCTCATTAGCGTGCTAGCCGCTGACCCCTGTCTGCGTTATGTAACTCTTATGAGGGAATAATCTTTACTGCTGACTGGCTGTCAGTCGCTTCAGATTAAACCAGGTTACAAGTTCAGTGGGACACATGTGGACAAGGAAAAGGTCAGAGGTCACCAGACTGCGCCGATGGCTAGAGAATGAAAGTCCTTGTGACTGGTGGAGCGGTATCTCATTAGTGGAGCAGTGAGTTGAAAGGCTTCCCACTGTAGAGCCGAGCGGTGGGTTGTCTTCACTCTTGTTACTATAACCCCACTTTCTCATCTCATTAATACATTCCATTTTTTATACAAGAGTCCACTCGATAGCTATGTTGTATTGAGGCCATGCCAGAGACGTGTAGATCGCCAGCTACTTGACTTAATTAACACTTTGGCAATGCCTCCCCGGGGCGATATTGAATAATCAAAATTATTATATCATATTGCTGAGTTTGCAGAAAAGGGCCACAATAAATTTCCTGTAGGTAAAAGAAGTGGAGTCCGCACACTGCAGATTTATTGTTGTTACGTTTCGGTCGGAACAACCTTCATCAGAATTTGAACAATAAATTTGCTGGCTTGTTTGATGCAAACCACCCAGGCTATTTAAGGTTGAAGTGAAAGCCGGGCTAACTCAGGACAGCAGGGAGAAGTTAAGAGAAGAGCAGATAGACAATGGTCCCGCTGTCGCAACTGTCAATTTACTTGAAATACACACAGATACACACACTGCTCCACACACACACACACACACACACACACACACACACACACACACACACACACACACACACACACACACACACACACACACACACACACACACACACACACACACACACACACACACACACACACACACACACACACACACACACACACACGCACACACACACACACACACACACACAAACACCGGGTCCAATTCATCCTATCAACACATGCTGAGGAGCAAGAGGTTATCTCTTTCCAAGTTTTTAACTTGGTGTATGTTACGTGTAACTCTACCCTTCGCAGCCCAATCCACATTCATTAACACTCCTCAAAGTCCCTCAGACTCACACCTGCTGGGGGGCTCTTTTCATTTGTCTCCTTGTTGACCAGTTTTGTTGTTCTGGGATGGATGCTAACGGGTCTCCGGTGCGGTTTCCCAGGGGCCTACTTAGAACTGAGGTGCTATAACAGACTGCATGTTTTGCCCCCCAGAAAACTTTAGCTCGACCCGTCCCTCACATGAAATTTCCGAAGTGGATTTTGGTGAGCCCAATGTCTCGAGACTATGTCAGAACCACAGTCCCAAGAGATTAAATGAGAAATTTGGTAGGACCTAGGACCTGACCCAATCCCATTAACACAACATGGGTGTCATCAGGTTGAGAGGTACATCAGCAGTGTTGGGCAAGTTACTTTCAAAATGTAATATACTACATATTACTAGTTACTTTCATTTGAAAGTAATAAGTTACTTTACAATATTACTGTGTGTGTAGAGTAACTCGTTACTTATGACACTACTTTTGCATTACTTTCACCAAAATAACTGCAGTAGCAGAATGACATCGCCGCCCCGGAACATCCCAAAAAATAATTTCAACCGTCTTGAAGTCAGTCCAAAATTCTAAATGTTATCCTTTTCCTTTGTTATTGTCATCTAGAGTGGATATTTGCATAAAAACACACAGTTTGATTAGGAATGATTGTATCTTTATTTAAATATGTGCTTTGATTTTAAACAATTTAACAAATTTGTAACTTGAGTTACCTGACAAAGTAACTGGTATAATATTACTGAAATCCTACAAGGAATAAGTTATATTACCGAGTTACTGCTAAAAGTAATATATTACATGTAATATATTACTTTTGTAATGAGTTACCCCCAACACTGTACATCAGTATCTCTCTTTCTCTCCCGCCACTTGGAGGGTCTGACCCTGGTTCTTTCCATGATGTGAGGCTACAGATGACTGGGGTTTACTTTAAGGAGAGTGACACAAATGCATATTTTCCATTGGCTCAGTATCTAGCAGATGCTCTCATTGGAGGTGGGGAGCAACAAGGAGCATGACCTCTGGAGCAGTAAATAACTACAGCATAACATGAGAAATGGACAGAGAATATCTCAGTTTTTATCATGGCAACTTGTTGATTTGGGTTTCCGGATTGTGAATGATTTTGAAAACTCACAACATACTTCAGTTCACGCACAGCTTCAAGTTCTTGAAAATTTCATGTGTGCTTCCTGAAGGACACATTTTCAAGAAATACTTGAAAATCAACTTCAAATTCCAGGCATCACGGGTCGATTTGAGGAATCATCGATTCCCTGAGCTGAAAGCATAACCGGACTAAACATAACTACAACAATGCACTTTATCTTGTCACATGTCGATTTTGAATACACATATTGAAATTTGATTCATTTCATCGCCTATTAATAGTCCATAAGGCACAGGATCACGAAGGCTCAGAAACAACACTTTCTGTATTGTAGGTCAGTTGCCTGGGATCTGCTTAGAACAAGTAGCTGACTAATGTTGTTGAGTACAAAATTTGGCGTAGCCTGAGAATAAACAGATGCTTTTGTTGGTGTGACTGCAGTTTATTTACATTAACAGCTTAGATAATGTAAGACAGCGGCCTCTGTCTGCAGTGGAGGATCTCGCCGTCACAGCACCTGCAAAAAGATACTAGAAATCTACTATTGACTACTAATGGCTAGTGCCAGGATCTCATGAAAGAAGGAGACATTTCATGCGGTACTCGAGTTACGAAGAGTTTCTGGACACAAATGGTAAATGGTAAATGTCCTGCATTTATATAGCGCTTTTATCCAAAGCGCTTTACAGTCAGTAGGTACATTCACCCATTCACACACCGATGGTGGCAGGTTACCACGCACTGCTGGCACACCAACGGGAGCAATTTGGGGTTCAGTGTCTTGCCCAAGGACACTTTGACATGCAGACTGGAGGAGCCGGGAATCGAACCACCGAGCTCTTTTATCCAAAGTGATTAGTGGACGACCCGCTCTACCTCCTGAGCTACAGTACAGCCGGCGCCCCCGCACAACGAAGGAAATAAATGCACAAGCTATGACGGCACTATTTGGGAAGCCCAGTCTTGACCGATGAATGTGGTCTAACTTGGTGTGATAAAGACACATATCAGTTTGGGTATTTTTCAAGTTGGGTGAAAATGACTCTAGCAGAATTCCTACTTAAGACTCACTCTGGCTGGGTCTCACATTAACAATTCAGGAGTGCTGTGGTTCTACTTGGCTGCTGTTCAGCTGGGCCTGATTCTTATTCCGACACTGTAAAGCAATTACTCAGTGATTTGAAGGAGTGAAGAGAGGAGTGAGTGTGTGTGTGTGTGTGTGTGTGTGTGTGTGTGTGTGTGTGTGTGTGTGTGTGTGTGTGTGTGTGTGTGTGTGTGTTGGTGATATATCAGCCATCAATTTGGGCCCTCAGCTCGTTAAACATTGATGGCGAGAGAGGAAGACTGGTTTCCATGGCAGCAGAGAGATTGAAGGTCTGTAGAGGAATGACCTGAGCGGGGCTAATGGATGCCATGGGTATGCATACACACTTTGGAACAATCAAATACGCACGCATGCACACGCACACGCACACACACGCACACGCACGCACACGCACACACACGCACGCGCACACACACGCACGCACACGCACACACACGCACACGCACACACACACACGCACACGCACACACACACACGAGCCAAAGGCAAAAGTCTCATCCTCTCTCTCTCTCTCTCTCTCTTTGGCAGAACGAAAACTTTTTAGAAATTCACAACATACTCAGAATACTGTATAATACTGTATCTCTAATGTGTTGCTTTAAATGTACATAATTTAAAATGAGACATAATGTATGAATGTTTCTATGCAACTCTATGCAACTTTTAGGGCAAACAATAGCTGGGTTTCCATCCAAGTCTTTTTATGCAAATGCTGATTTATCACATATAAGAAAGGCTGAGTGGAAAGTTTTGTAGCTTGTTGAGGCAGAAAAGTTTTTCTTTCTAAGGAATTGATGAGATAAAATAGCACTGGAAACACTTTTGTCAAACAAATAATAGTGTGGCATGAAATACATTGCCCCACGACTGCGTGGCGACTCAAACTTCGAACACCATCGTGAAGTTTGCAGACGACACAGCAGTCGTGGGGCTGATCTCGGGGGGCGACGAGACGGCCTACAGAGAGGAGGTGGGGGCCCTGGAACAATGGTGCCAGGACAACCACCTCTCTCTGAACGTCTCCAAGACCAAGGAGATCATTGTAGACTACAGGAGGGGGGGGGGGGCACACACCCCCCAATCACCATCAACGGCACAGTGGTGGAAAGGGTGGACAGCTTCAAGTACCTGGGAGTCAACATCCACCAGGACCTGACTTGGGCCGGCCACACCGCCACTGTTGTCAAAAAGGCCCAACAGCGAATACATGGACTCAGGCGCCTGAAGAAATTTGGGCTAAGGCCAGAAATCCTTACGGACTTCTACAGAGGCACCATTGAAAGCCTGCTGACTGGCTGCTTCACCACCTGGTACGGGAACTGTACCACCATGGACCGCAGGGCGCTACGGAGAGTGAGACGCGCGGCCCAGCACGTAACAGGAAGTGAGTTGCCAGAACTGCACGAACTGTATAAACAGCGGTGCCTCAGGAGGTCCCTGAAGATCATCAAAGACACAAACCACCCCCACAACAGCCTGTTCTCCCTGTTACCCTCAGGGAGAAGATACAGGGTTCCAAAGGCACGCACAAATCGCTTGAGGAACAGTTTCTTCCCGCAGGCCACGAGACTCCTTAACATACACAAATAGTGTAGTAGCCGTACTGTACCGCACTGTAGCTGCTACCATAACGTATGTCTAATGTTTAATTGTATGTTTAATAAGGAATATGCTATTTGCACCAGTATGTCAAATACGCCGAATTTAAAACGCAGAGTTTAATTGTATGTTCAATAAGGAATATGCTATTTGCACCTGTATGTCAAATACGCCGAATTTAAAATGTTTAAGCACGTCTAAAGTATGCACATGACATGTGCACCTATGTGCAGTGAATATGCCACTGTCTCTGACTTGTCTTATCACTATACTGCCTTATTGCTTGTTGTGTCTCTTGTTGTTTTTGCACTCATATGCCCTGTCACATTTGTACTATGTTGTAAACGGAGTCCTCAGCACAAGAATTTCACACGTGATACTTGTACCATGGAGTGACAATAAAAATCTTGAATCTTGAATCTTGAATTTATGAAGATATTATTATTATAACGTTAAAGTTCGGGAACAAGACCACGCCTCCAGCACACATTCAATGTCGTGCTTCACCCTTTTTAAACGCGCCTAACCGTATCGTATGTCTCAGTTCTCTCATCCCTCAATACAAGACTTGTTTCATCCCTCCATTCTCGACCCCTCTTAAGGGCTCATTATGTGCAGTACTGAGTGCGCTTTCACTCTCAAACGGCCGTACATCAGCACATGAAGGAATCACCAAACTTGTTTTTACTGAAAGCCGTTTCAGTTCTCAGCCCTGATAGCCTACTACTCTGTGCTGCTTTTAATCTCTCTCAATCATGCTCTCAACACAACACATTTACTTGGTGAAATGACAAAAAATGAACAGTTGCAAATCAAAGTTTATAGCCTACCACATGGGTCAAGAAATGTGGTGAAAACACAGCTCAGTGTTCAGGACTCAGTGGCTTGAAAGCGGCTATGTTTGGAGAGAAGCCATGCGGAGGTCGCGCTGTGAGAAAAATCTTCAGGTACACGGTGGGCGCCCTACGGAGGTAGCGCCCAACCACGGCCAACACATTGACGTCATTTGACGCTGGCGGCCCTCGCTCCACCCCCGCGCCCTTCACGGCATGGTGAGTATAAAGCAGGCTTTACCCTCAATAAACCATCTTCAGTAAATCCATCTCATAGTGGCGCGGTCTTTGTTAGTGAATTATATTTGATGTCATTTCTGATGGTGTTTGTGTGTTTGTGTGTGTGTGTGTGTGTGTGTGTGTGTGTGTGTGTGTGTGTGTGTGTGTGTGTGTGAGTACATGTGTGCGCTTGTGGGACCCTCACCAGTTTTTAAGGCAAATATGAGGTCGTCAAACTCCTGTGACTCTTCGTCTCCGGCGACCAGGTTGGTGTCGGTGGTGTAGGTCCCCATCACAGGACTGGCCTTATACACACTGCTGGGCTGGCTGCCGGGCCGCAGCGAGGCCCGCTCCCAGTCTGCAGACACCTGATACGCACACACACACGCACACACACACACACACACATATACACACACGCACACGCACGCGCACGCGCACACACACACACACACACACACACACACACACACACACACACAGTCATATGAGCGCATATACTGTACATATCAGCAAAGTCATATATGTTTTAAAAAGAACATGCATGCATCTACAGTACTAGTGCAGTGCCCGTTCCCCCCATTCACCACCCCGTGGGCATGGCACTAAAGGTTCTTTGGGTAACAGCACCCACACCACATGGCATATGTATGCCATGTATCTTCTACATGTATAGTTATAGTGTTGAAACCCTCTTCTATATGTAGTTAACGTCTGTCTTCATGATCAATCTGCACATTACTCTACGAACCAAGAGCATTAACTTGACATGAACGCAGAGCAAGAGCAGGTTAGCCACACCGACCCCTCTGGCACGCCACACACACACACACACACACACACACACACACACACACACGCACACGCACAGTCTCATTCACAGAATGGCTGTATGCCAGCCGTGTAGTCACGTGTGTGATGAGTGAGGGTCAGGCAGAGTGCATGTTGTCAAAGCAGCCCAACGGGTTCAGGCCGAGCCTCAGGGTCACAGGGGGTTCAGGGGGTGAGGGGCAGGTCACTGGGCGCAGGGTTGCACACTAACTCACACTAATAACTCACACTAATATCATGTAAATAATGCTGCCCGCACCGTCGGACAACAACCTTCCATTCACCGCCTAAAATGGACATTTGAGGATAAAAGGCCCTTCACAATGGACATGAGAACCCAGAGGGGGGTGGAGGGAGTGTGCGTGTGTGTGTGTGTGTGTGTGTGTGTGTGTGTGTGTGTGTGTGTGTGTGTGTGTGTGTGTGTGTGTGTGTGTGTGTGTGTGTGTGTGCGTGCGTGCGTGCGTGCGTGCGTGCGTGCGTGCGTGCGTGCGTGTGTGTGTGTGTGTGTTGGGGTCGGGGGCTGTATCCATATATCCATACAGCAAGAGACAGGAGGCATGGGACAGAATAAGAAGAAGAAGAAGAAGAGTGCTGTGAGTGACAGAAGCAGGTTGTAGTCTGGGGGCTGAACTGGTTTGGGTTAGAGAAGCAAGGCTGTGAAAATGGAAGAATAAACATTCACTGATAATATAATTAGTATGAGTAGAGCCATATACAGTACAAATCTATCATTCTTTCCAGGACAACCTGTGCAGTCTTGCTGTCTTCTAGTGTGTTTTATTATAACTAGTTAATGTGTTTATTAGTGAACATAATGTCTGTGTGTGTGTGTGTGTGTGTGTGTGTGTGTGTGTGCGCGTGTGTGTGTGTGGGGGGGGGGGGGGCAGTGTGTGTGTGTGTGTGTGTGTGTGTGGGGGGGGGGGGGGTGTTCTACCAGCTTATGAAGTTAGCTAGCGTGTAACAGGTACAGAGAATCCCTGGGTGAATTACTAAGCGCCACCAGGCACCACAGACCTGTCACATCACATCCACTTTGACTGGATGACTCAACATCCTACAATAAGCAAATTCAAACCTTCACATTATGTATTCCTATCCGCACTCTAATCTCAGTCCAATTTCCTCTCAAATCTTCCACCAATCCCTTCCGAAATACTGGATCATGTGAGTAACGCTCACTCCCTCCTTCTTGACAGTCTCTGTCTGTGCCGCTCAACACACCGGCTCGCCCTCATTATTCTCACTGGGCTCTACCAGAGTTGCCAAACCTTAGAGAGGCAGTAGTGTGCTGTCATGAATAAAACAAGATTACTGGATTCCTACGTTCAGAGAGGGGAGAGAGAGAGGGAAGAGAGAGAGAGGGCGGGGGAGAGAGAGAGAGGGCGGGGGAGAGAGAGAGAGGAGAGAGAGAGAGAGGGGAGAGAGAGAGGGAAGAGAGAGAGAGGGGGAGAGAGAGAGAGAGAGAGAGAGGGCAGGGGAGAGAGAGAGAGGAGAGAGAGAGGGAGAGAGGAGAGAGAGAGGAGAGAGGGGAGAGAGAGGGGGAGAGAGAGGAGAGAGAGAGGGAGAAGGGGAGATAGAGGGGAGAGAGTGGGAGAGAGGAGAGATAGGGAAGAGAGAGAGAGAGAGGGAGAGGGGAGAGAGTTAGGGGGGAGAGAGAGGAGAGGGGAGAGAGAGAGGGAGAGAGGAGAGGGAAGAGAGAGAGGGGAGAGAGAGAGGAGAGAGAGAGAGAGTGTGACGAAGATGTCGTCACTGGAAGCGGACAGCACATGGTAAAACCACTCAATCACATAAACTCATCCAGAAACACACAATTCCCCTCTGTCATTGTGGTGAGTGCACGCACCACAATAAATCACATCTTTAGTTTAAAGTTCACATACATCCTCTGCAATATAACATGTTGGAAAAACCACACACAGATTACTTAAATTAGTTGTTTATTCTATGGAATGTGTTTCTTATAATCTAAAAGCATTGCCATGTGATGATGCCATGTGAATTAATGTTCCTCTCCTCCATACTCACAGGGGCTGAACCAGAGCAATGGGCCAAGCTGGGCTTTATAGGGCTAGAGTGATTGCATGCATCTGTGTTGATTGAGGGAGGTACCATTTTGAACTGGTGAAAGGGGATGTTAAGCCTTTTGAGTTATTGTGTTAAGTTAGTGGACTTAATGTAAAATGTTTGACTGGGATCGGTGGTTCTTATGTTTAAACATGTTTGGTTTATGTATGAATGCACAGTAAAAGTGTATATGGTGAGAATTCGGGTTAATTGATTTGCTCAGGAGTTGGTTGGGCTGGGGGAGGGGTTTAGGCTTTATAAGCCTTTGGCCACCAAGGCTCCCGAGTGTTAGTCTGAGGGAGGCTGTGTGAGAGACAGGTAACCAGACATTTGTCAACTTTGCACATTTTCAAGTTTTTGTTTATCTATTTTTATGTGGACGTCCAAGTTCTGTTATTCACTGTTTTTTGGAATAAAAGCACCAATTGTTTTTGCAACTCTAGCCATTTTGTTTGTCATTTTTCTGAAGAGTTTTTTGAACCACAGTTTTCTTGACATATGGTGGCAGTGGTGGGATGGCCAGTCGCAAAAGCAAGCGTGCTGCTAGGAAACTAAGAACTGGACTCCGTTCTCAAAGCCCAAAACCTCAGACAGATGATGAGGAGGAGGAGGACAAAGTCGTGACGTCAGAGGATTTTGACGCCGCAGGGTCGAAAGCCAAGACCCGGCAGCCACAGCCCCGGACATCGTTGGGAGGGGATCCCTCAAACACTGACGTGGTGAGTCTCTTCAGGGAGTTTTTAGTTGCTCAAGAGAAGAGAGACGATATTCTCCAGCAGGAACTCCGGGGTCTGCGGGACTCACTTGTGGCCTCCCAACAGCCTGTCCAACAGTCTCCCTCAGCAGAGCTGTCCTCCACAGCAGATAATGGAAGCCTCAGGTTGCAGCTTCCAACTCCAGGGCCCAGAAGGGAAGGCTCACCTGACGCTACCTCCTTCAACGCTCAGCAATTGGCGTCATCTCCTGGCAGACAGGGTAGGTCTTCTGTGGCCCCACCAGCTACCCAGTGTAAAGAGCCCAAGATGCCTTTGTATCAACAAGGTGAGGACATTGAAAATTACCTTTTACGTTTTGAACGCATGGCAAAGACTTGGCAGTGGCCAAGGACAGAATGGGCCTGTCGATTAATTCCCTTGCTGACTGGGAAAGCACTGGAGGCCTACACAGCGATGGATGAAGACAGGTCCAACTGTTACCCCGACCTGAGGGAGGCGCTGTTGGTCAAATTTGACATCTCACCAGAGACCTACCGTCAACGGTTCCGGGCCACCTCAACGCCATCGGGGGAGACACCGACGGAGACGTACCACCGGCTGAGGGGCCTCTACCGTCGTTGGATGCGGCCTGAGAGGAGGAGTAAAGACCAGTTGGCAGAGACCATCATCCTGGAACAGCTGCTGCAGGTGCTTCCCCCAGACACCAGGACGTGGGTGAGGGAGCATGAACCGGAGGATGGGCTGACGGCAGCAAGGTTAGCCATGCAGTACCTGAACGCCAGGAAGGGCGTCACATCACGACCAACACGGATGGATACCAGGGACAACCATCGCCCCAGAGACAGCTTTCCGAGGAGCTTTGAAGGTAATCGGGGGGCAAATGACAGGGGTTACACTGCTCAGTCAGGGACTAAGACTTTGGTATGCTATCATTGCCAGCAGGAGGGGCACAAAGCATCAGTTTGCCCCCTGAGGAAACCTAAACTGACTGGACTGTGTTATGTGCCTAGAAAGGGTGAGCAGGGTGACAACCAGGATGGGGAAGCAGAGTCTAAGTCTATTCCAGTAAAAGTTAATGGTAAACCTGTTACTGCTCTTCTTGACTCTGGTAGCTCCATGTCATTCATAAGGAAAAGTTGTGTGCCTTGTGCTATTGATTACAGCCAGCAAACAGAGGTTTTATGTGTACATGGTCACTGTAAGCCGGAACCACAGGTCGAACTTACAGTAGAAGTAGATGGACAAAAGTATCTGATGAAAGTGGGGGTAATGGAGAATTTACCAGTGGAGATGCTTTTGGGGAGGGAATTACCTGTTTTATATGACCTCCTTGGCAGGTGTGGAAGTGTCGGTAATGTCGGTAATGGCCGTGGCCCTGGGTCAGAACCGAAAAGGCATGTCTCTTGTTTTGTTATGACAAGGTCCCAAGCAAAAGCCGAAACTCGGTCAGGGGTACAACCTTTGCCAGACTTGTGTGATAGTCTGGGCGAGGCTGGAACCAAAGGGCCCAGAAAAACACGTCGGCAAAGGCGGGTAGATAAACATGCTGGTAAACCGCTATCTTGTGAAATGCCTGCTAATGTCTTATCTGATGTTAAGTGGGAAATCCCAGAGAACATCTCAATGTTACAACAGTCTGATCCCTTGTTAAAGTCTTTGTTAACCAAGGTCTTAACCTCTGCTAATCACACCGCCCAAGTAGGTGGTGCTGTCTATAGCCTTCACAATGACATCCTTTACCAGGGGGAGGAGCCAGGCGATGGGAGGTTAGTGGTGCCAAGTAGCTGTAAATCACTGGTATTACACCTTGCACACACCATTCCCTGGGCGGGCCACTTGGCTCACTATAAGACATATCTCAGACTGGCCACACGGTTCTTTTGGCCTTCCATGTATACTGATGTGCAGACATATTGCAAAACATGCCCTGAATGTCAAAAAACCAGTGCTGTCCGCAAATCCAACCGAGCACCTCTCCAAACCATGCCGGTGATTACCACCCCTTTTAAGCGGATTGCAATGGACATTGTGGGGCCTCTGGAAAAAAGTGCAGCGGGATATCAGTACATTCTTGTGGTATGTGACTATGCAACTAGATTTCCTGAAGCTTTTCCTCTCCGGTCTATAACCACTCCAAAACTGATCAGTGCTCTTGTCCAGCTCTTCTCTCGTGTAGGCATCCCAGAGGAGATCCTGACTGATCAGGGAACCAACTTTACATCCCGCCTGATGAGCCAGCTGCATAAGGAGTTGGGCATAACCGCTATCAGGACATCTCCGTATCACCCAGAGACAGACGGCCTGGTCGAGAGATTTAATCAAACTCTCAAGAGGATGCTCAGGAAGTTTGTATCTGATACGGGGAAGGACTGGGATAAGTGGTTACCCTTTCTGCTCTTTGCCTACAGGGAAGTGCCTCAAGCATCCACTGGATTCTCCCCATTTGAGCTACTCTATGGCTGGCCAGTCCAGGGGCCCCTGGATCTGCTAAGACAGGACTGGGAGAAGAAGGTAACAGCTAATCCGGTGGAGGGGCAAGGTGTTGTGCAGTATGTCCTACAGATGAGGGATCGGTTGGAGCAGTACCGAGAGGAGGCCAGACTCAACCTCCTGGAGGCGCAGAAGAGCCAGAAACGGTGGTATGACCAGCAAGCACGTCACCGTGAGTTCAAACCAGGTCAAAAGGTCTTATTGCTCTTGCCTTCCTCATCCAGCAAGCTGTTGGCCAAGTGGCAGGGACCCTTTGAAGTTCTTAGGAAGATGGGGCCTACAACCTATGAAATCCTGCATCCGGAGAAGGGGAAACGGAAGCAGACGTACCACGTCAACCTCTTGAAAGCTTGGGAGGAAAGAAGCAGCCCTCCTCCTGCCACCGCCCTACTGGCACGCCGGGTGATTGAGGAAGATGACTCTGAAGGTGTAGTGGAGGCCTGGAAACAGACGGCAAATATGGATCTCTCTCACCTAGATGGTAAGAAGCCAGTTGAACTTCAAGTTATATTCAACACCTTTCCTCAATTGTTCACACAGAAACCAGGCCATACAGATGTGATACAGCATGCAATAAGAGTCAAGCCGGATCAGAATCCAGCACGGCAGGCATGTTACCGGGTACCAGAACGTTTGGTGGAGGCATTGAAGGAGGAGATCCGCCTGATGTTGGAGATGGGAGTGGTCGAGCCATCTGCAAGTGAATGGAGTAGTCCAATTGTCATTGTGCCGAAGAAAGATGGATCCCTTCGCATTTGCATTGACTTTAGGAAACTGAATGCCATCTCCGCTTTCGATGCCTACCCAATGCCCCGGATTGAAGATCTGCTGGAGAGGATTGGGCGAGCCAACTACATCACCACCTTGGACCTCTGCAAGGGCTATTGGCAGGTCCCCCTGGAGAGCCAGTCCCGGCCCTCACTGCGTTCAGGACCCCTCTTGGCCTCTTCCAGTTCACGGTGATGCCTTTTGGCTTGCATGGCGCCCCAGCAACATTCCAAAGGCTTATGGACAAAGTGCTTCAACGTTGTGAAGACTGCAGTGCTGCCTATTTGGATGATGTGGTTGTCTTCAGCCTGACCTGGGAGGAACACCTGGAGCACCTTCGTCGAGTCCTGGGGGTAATCAACGCGGCAGGACTTACACTCAACCTACAGAAATGTGAGTGGGCCAAACAGGAAGCTCGTTACCTGGGATATCAGTTGGGGAGAGGTCAAGTCCGGCCTCAGGTGGATAAAGTGGAGGCCGTCCTGCACAGCCCCAGACCCCGGACGAAGAGACAGGTCAGGTCTTTCCTTGGCCTAGTGGGCTGGTACCGACGATTCATTCCCCAGTTTGCCACACTGGCGGTTCCTTTGACTAACCTCACCTGCAAGTTGGCCCGTAATCCGGTGGAATGGAGTGAGGAATGTGAAAATGCTTTCCAGGGACTGAAGGAGAAACTATGCTCATCACCTGTGTTGCAGAGCCCTGACTTTGAACGCCGCTTCCTGGTGCAGGTGGATGCCTCAGGAGTGGGACTCGGTGCAGTGCTGGCTCAGGGAGAACCAGGTGAGGAACGTCCAGTGTTGTACCTTAGCAGGAAACTTCTGCTTCGTGAAACTCGGTACTCCACAATCGAAAAGGAGTGTCTGGCAATCAAGTGGGCATTGGACAGTCTCAGATATTACCTTCTTGGTAGGGAGTTTGACCTCCAGACAGACCACAGAGCCCTGACATGGATCCAGACCATGAAGGACCGGAATTCCAGGGTGACCAGGTGGTACCTGGAACTGCAACCCTTCAAGTTCTGTGTGCGGCACAAAGCAGGCAAGGAGAACGTAACAGCGGACTACTTGTCAAGGCTGCCAAACATCGTCGCTGCAGGAGAGGAGGGTGGTAATGTGACGAAGATGTCGTCACTGGAAGCGGACAGCACATGGTAAAACCACTCAATCACATAAACTCATCCAGAAACACACAATTCCCCTCTGTCATTGTGGTGAGTGCACGCACCACAATAAATCACATCTTTAGTTTAAAGTTCACATACATCCTCTGCAATATAACATGTTGGAAAAACCACACACAGATTACTTAAATTAGTTGTTTATTCTATGGAATGTGTTTCTTATAATCTAAAAGCATTGCCATGTGATGATGCCATGTGAATTAATGTTCCTCTCCTCCATACTCACAGGGGCTGAACCAGAGCAATGGGCCAAGCTGGGCTTTATAGGGCTAGAGTGATTGCATGCATCTGTGTTGATTGAGGGAGGTACCATTTTGAACTGGTGAAAGGGGATGTTAAGCCTTTTGAGTTATTGTGTTAAGTTAGTGGACTTAATGTAAAATGTTTGACTGGGATCGGTGGTTCTTATGTTTAAACATGTTTGGTTTATGTATGAATGCACAGTAAAAGTGTATATGGTGAGAATTCGGGTTAATTGATTTGCTCAGGAGTTGGTTGGGCTGGGGGAGGGGTTTAGGCTTTATAAGCCTTTGGCCACCAAGGCTCCCGAGTGTTAGTCTGAGGGAGGCTGTGTGAGAGACAGGTAACCAGACATTTGTCAACTTTGCACATTTTCAAGTTTTTGTTTATCTATTTTTATGTGGACGTCCAAGTTCTGTTATTCACTGTTTTTTGGAATAAAAGCACCAATTGTTTTTGCAACTCTAGCCATTTTGTTTGTCATTTTTCTGAAGAGTTTTTTGAACCACAGTTTTCTTGACAGAGAGAGAGGGGGGGAGAGACGATAGTGTTGAAATAAATGGGTGGAGGGGGCCGTTCCAAGGACTAATGAAGTGAAATCTGCCCCCTTTTTTCTCCTTTCCTTCCATCTCTCCCCTGCTCTCATCCAACCGTCCTCTCCTCCTAACCAACTAGCTCCTTATAGGGTGTTCTCCAGGGACTAAGTTGCTTAGGAGACCAAGCCAATGTAGAAGTACCGTGTGTGTGTGTGTGTGTGTTCGCGCTTGCATGTGTGCATGTGACGTGGGGGTCAGACAGAAGTTTGAGGACAGAGGTCACACGGAGAGTTGATGCGGGTGTTAGTGGGAGTCATGAAGAGAGGCCACTTACACACACACACACACACACACACACACACACACGCACGCATACACACACACACATGCATAGTACACAAGCACCATTTTAGACATATGTTACATCCTGAAAATGAGTCTAAAACAAACACATCACGTGTGAGTGAGTGATTATATGAATGCTGAGGTGAGTAATGCTTTTGAAGGAGGACCAGGAATGGGCAAATAGAGCCATGGGAATGAGGTCATGGGCGAAAGAAAGAGGTGGAGAGGTGGATGGAAAAGAGTGAGAGGGAGGGAGGGAGGGAGGGAGGGGCTGGGGGGCAGAAAGCTGGGAGGTGGGGGGCGAGGGGAGGGTGGATATAAAATCTACAAACAGGCAAGGGGGCGGGGCAAGATGAGGTGAGGGTGATGTGGAAGGAAATTCATGAAGATTGAAGCCAAGCATTGAAGTTAAAAGAAGGAAAAGTGTGCCGACCGACTCTAGCGCCATAGAAAGCATCCTTTATGTGTTTCAGCGCTGCAGTCTTCCTCAAGAATTGGAAAAATTGGATCTTGAAAAATGTAATAACATAAAGAATATTTCTATGGAGCTCCAATGTGCAATACTTGGTTTGTCTACTTCAAATGATCAACACCTGTCAACAAATTGTGGTGTGTGTTACCATTCTATTGTATGTAGGTCCTGAAGATAAGACATGGAGATAAGACAGAAAACAGTCAACAGAAAAACTGCTGTCAGTCAAATAGACACAAGATCATGCATGATTAATACTGGCTAGGAAGAATATGACAGAATAAAATAAATAAAAACAACTGTCTATCCTGTATGTGTTGTGTTGTCTATCACTTTCACTGCTATGTGGTGTGTGTGTGTGTGTGTGTGTGTGTGTGTGTCTGTGTCATACCTCCCCCTCCATGGCGCTGATAAGGTTCTGAGTGGACTTGCTGATGTCACCGCCTACAGTAGCAGCTCCTCCACCCTGGTAGGTGGCGTCGGGGTCATCATGGCCGCCCATCTCCACTGTGTAACTGGCTTTGGCTGGCCAGCAGATCGGGTTGTGCATCATAAAGTACACCACAAACACATACAGGCCCTGGAGGGAAGGAGGGAAGAATCAGCATTAAAAAGAATGATAATAATAAAAAAAATCTTACTCTGTTATGTCTCCCTATGACCCTTCCACTCCTTATTATTGGTGGCTGGTGATCTAGGCATTTCAACTTATTCTATTGTTACACTCAATGTAGGTTCTGGATAAGACCACCACCAATGTAAAATGCAAATGTAGAAATGCAATACATATGTAGAAATTACATGAAATACAGTCATATTTATGCTTATTTCTATTTGGATTTTATATTGTACTCAATAAACATTGAAGTCATTGATATCACCATCATCATCATCATCATCATCATCATCATTATCATCATTATCAACAGCATTGTCATCATTATCATCAGTGTCATGATCTCCATCACCGTCTTCTGCCTCTTCATCATATTTTGACATTCTCAAATGATTGAACCGCCAGAACCTGCTCAGCCTTGTTCACCCCAAAACGTGCCATGACCTCATCTTTTGGGGGCATGACATCACTGGCACCCTGGTATTTCTGCTTCCTCCTCATTACTGAATCCCCTCGGTCAACAGCAGCCGGCCGCGAATTACCACACAACACCTGAGTGTTACATACCACAGGAGCAACCTGTATTTCACAACACCCGTCAACACCATGACGGGTCAACGGCCATGACGGCCACCGCAGACAGAGATGGAGCACAGAAGAGTGCAGAGCAAAATGCCTGAATCTGTGTGTGCACAGGGATGAACCTGAATGCACACAAAGAATACCATCATATGTTTTAATCCGTTTTAATGTGATAAGAGAAGAGGGGATTTATTTCTAAATACAGTTTGGAGACCACTGGGTATTTTGGGAGACATGCTTGACATTTTGGTTTCCACTGAACTATCAAAATCAATTGTCATCCATTTCCTTGTTTAAACGATTAAACGATTTCAGACGGACAAGCCCCTCTTTATTATCACACAAACACACCAACACATGCATGCGGCCACAACACACACTCATGCTGACGGTGGCCGGTGAAATTTGACCTCTGCATTTGACCCATCCAGGCTTGTCCTTTCCTCCAGGGGCGGCTGTAGCTCAGGAGGTAGAGCGGGTTGTCCACTAATCGCTTTGGATAAAAGAGGTCGGTGGTTCGATTCCCGCCTCCTCCACTCTGCATGTCGAAGTGTCCTTGGGCAAGATACTGAACCCCAAATTGCTCCTGATGGTGTGCCAGCACCCTGCGTGGTAACCTGCCGCCATCGGTGTATGAATGGGTGAATGTACCTACTGATTGTAAAGCGCTTTGGATAAAAGCGCTATATAAATGCAGGCCATTTACCATTTACCATCCAGGGGGCAGGCCAGGAGCAGTGGTCGCTTTTTCTTTCCAGCGCTACCGACTGCGCCACCATACCCCGTACACCGTACGTTTGTGAAAATGACAGAAGCAGCAGAAAGAAGAATTTCTGAAATCATATTGGCGAGCGAACTAACAAATCACTTTTCAACAAGTGACAATTTGGAAAGCAAATGCTAAGAATGTTTCAAGCTTTATAATCCAATTTCATACATCCAATTTTTGCATACATTACATTCCGCTAAGTGATGCATGCACTTTTGCATGATTGAAACCTACATCTCAGCAAAGCACTGCCTTGGGTTCCACACCTAACATTGTAGCAGAAATGGTCTTTACACAGCTGATTAACAGGAGACAGTAAATGTCCAAGCGCCCGCCTATATAGAGCAAAGTGCAAGCAATCATCATTACCAGACCCATGTACCTGGAGGACATTGACATAGAAACGAGAAAATAAACAGTGCTGATGGTCACAAGCCACATTATGAGCCACGTGAGAAAGCCAACAGGAACCATAAGTGGAAACTGTGTGTTTATGGAGGACTGTAAATAGGGAACACCCAGCTTGTAAGCTGGGAAAAAGCCTTGCAAATAGATATACACACTCATTTATGGCCTGATGTTTCAAAAAGAGCAATCACTGTCTATGATTACTGTACGTCTACGTCACACGCGTGACGCGCATGTGTGTGTGTGTGTGTGTGTGTGTGTGTGTGTGTGTGTGTGTGTGTGTGTGTGTGTGTATGTGTGTGTGTGTGTGTGTGTGTGTGTGTGTGTGTGTGTGTGTGTGTGTGTGTGTGTGTGTGTGTGTGTGTGTGTGTGTGTGTCCTTGCATTATAATACCTGTGTGAGTTTATGATGTTTCAAAGGAGAACTGTTTCTCCCGGTAAAAAGAGCCCATTTGGCGGCTTGGTTTTGGGTTAGGGTTAAAATGACTATTATGTTAAGGTTACAGTGTTGTGGTTACACTTGTAGTGTTGCTTGTTAAAATGGTAAACTTCAAGTTCTTTGTGTGTGTGTGTGTGTGTGTGTGTGTGTGTGTGTGTGTGTGTGTGTATGTGCGTGTGTGTGTGTGTGTGTGTGTGTGTGTGTGTGTGTGTGTGTTTTTCTTTCATTTTGGCAACATCTTATGTGATTAACACTACTGTCCTTGCACTGCACTTCCCAGGGATAACTTGGCAATCAAAGTCTTATTCCTTGCAAACAAAGCGCTGTCGCTGAATCTCTGTTACATCACTTTGTGATAGACAAAGTGATGTAACAGAGCAACATGCACGATAGATGAATTTGTGAAATATGTGTTTTAGAGTTAAGGGCATGTTAATGAATAGTGTGCTGCACAGAGAGTCCTCACAGCTGTAGAGATGGATAGTGGATATGAGCACATGGGTGTGTGTGATGGCGTCAGGGTGTCGATACGTCGTTATCGATCACTGAGAGTGATTAGCACAGATCATTAGCAGCCTGAGGAGCTGGCTTTACCACCCTGTTATATAAGTGTTCCCTGACCACTGCAGAGCACAGCCCTTTACAGATGGAAAGGGGAGAGAGAGAGAGACAGACACACACACACACACACACACACACACACACACACACACACACACACACACACACACACACACACACACAGAGAGAGAGAGAGAGAGATGTGTACAATATGCGATGGGGTGAGACAAAATAAGAAGAGGACAAAACAAGCACTTCAGTTAGATTTCCAAAGCAAAAATGTGACAAAGTTGAAGTGATAAAGAGAAAGAGACAGACACTGAATTCACTAAATGATGGAACATTGCCTTCACTCAACACTTGGAAAGCACAATGGATTGAACCACTTTTCTATGCTAGAGTAGCACACTGCTATCCCACACATCCTATATACAGTACTGTCCTAGCAGGCTTGACACAGCTGTATGTGTGTGTGTGTGTGTGTGTGTGTGTGTGTGTGTGTGTGTGTTGTGTGTGTGTGTGTGTGCCTGCATGCGTGGGTGCGTGTGTGCACATGTGTGTGTGTGTGTGTATGTGTGTGTGCATGCCTGCGTGCGTGTGTGCACATGTGTGTGTGTGTGTGCATGCCTGCGTGCGTGTGTGCACATGTGTGTGTGTGTGTGTGCGCATGCCTGCATGCGTGGGTGCGTGTGTGTGTGTACGTGGAGACACATGTGGGTCCAGGCCTGCTGTTTCATAAAGACACACAGAGATACTGTGGGCTATTTTTAGCCGTGTGTAAAGGTCCAACGAGACAGCAGGGGGCGGGGTGGTGTGGGGGGATGGGGCCTGGTGCTGTTTGTCTGACGGCCGTGATACTATGAGCTGAGCTTTACCGGCAGAGGGCCCGCCCCCGGGAGAACATCAAGAAGGGCGCCGCTGTAATGATTTGATTATTATGTTGTAATTCAGCCTGATGTGGCGCAGATGTGTGGTCCAGACTAACACGAGAAAGGATGGAAAAAGGAGAGATAGAGGAAGACTGTTGAGAAAGAGAGAGAGAGAGAGAGAGAGAGAGAGAGAGAGAGAGAGAAGCCGCTTTCACACACAGATCGCGCAAAATTGCAGTTCAGAAGGCCCGCAAAGCCGGCAGCCTCGCCACAGAAATTGCTTTCACACACAGCCAAGCAGCACCGCCACATTCCTGTCCTGGGGTGTGCTTTCAGGTGACAGCCACCGCTCCCAGATTGAAAGGCGAGCGGAGGCATTTCCACCCAGCTCCTCCTAGCCCAAATTAATATTTTCATAGGTTAGTGTAGCCCTAGGCTACTGTATGATAAACGAATTCATTCAACAACCAAACATCGCCGATGTACGCCAGCCAAAGAGCCAGCCAATGACATGCAGCTGCAGATCGTTAAGGATCAAAGTGATAAAACACGAAAGTGTTTTCCACATGCAGCATGGTAACAAGGCTTTCAATATTCATCTGATCGACTTTATGGATCACAGATGCACCATCATGTAGCGTATTTGGTACAAGGCTAATTCTTATCTTTTGGTTCCAGTTTTTTGTAAAGCAAATTATTCCCATGAAAAACAACTAATTAGCGTGCGTTCTGAAAGACGACGCCCGCATATCAAACAGCTGCAGTCGTTCGTCGGGGGAATAGTATTGGCTATAAATGCACATGACTACTATAACGTTAGTAGTTTTTGTGAGGGAATGCACAACTGGCTAGCTAGACAGATTGCAGTTCTGGAGCTGGTTTCCAGAGGGAATATCCTCAGACCAACTCGCCACAGACAGCTATAATAGTCCTCTGAAGCTTATTATTATATCCATTCATTTATCTACTTGTCAACATCATTTGAGCATAAAGCCTAACCTACTTACTAGGCACGGAGCATTCCTCCTGGCCGCTTTTTTCTTTTTTACTTTCGCCTTTCTTGCTGCATGAGGTGGTTTTGCCCTGTATTTTTTTTTATGAATGAGCTGACCATTCGCACCGTTCCGGCTTGCTGCTCCTACGCTTTCAAGTGGAGGTGGGTTGCCGGGTAACCCAGCGCTGTGACTAGGTCCACTGGCGGAATGAAAGGCGTACAACAATTAGCCACCAACCCGCGTTCACAACTTTCACATCGGAGGCGCGGGTCCTATTTTCCGTGCATTTTGCGGCTTTCAAGGATGGTGTGAAAGCGGCTAGAGAGAGAGAGAGAGAAACAGAGTGGGAGATAAGTACATTCAATACAGAGAAATGGGCCAAAAAAACACAGTTGCGTGTGACATTTTCAGGCATAATCTACTGATCAAACTCCAAAGTCCTATTTCTCTCATAGTCGATGCCAATCCAAATGCATCTCACTTTGGTCCCACTGAGTAGCCTGCTACATCAGCAGAGGTTGTTTTCTACAAACTCAGGCCTCAGTAAGGGCACTCATTTCTGCTCTGTACCTAACCCACATCGAGGTATACAGATTATTTTCACACACACACACACGCACGCACGCACACACACACACACACACACACACACACACACACACACACACACACACACACACATACACAGGTTGTCAAAAGTATCAATATTTGCAACAAGTACCGATTGTATCAATGAGTATTGAAAATTTTAAATGGATACAATACTCATTTGCAACAGTATCGATACCAGCAGTGTTTTCTCTTAATGAAAAATCACATCCTACTGATTTCCCCCTCCCCTATCATTGGTGGGTATCTGTTGCTTCAACAAGCTAAAAGTGTTCAGATTATGGAGAAGCCTGCATCTGTCCATCTCTCCATCTGTTTTCATTTTCATTTTGATGTCTCTTGATGTGTCATTTCCCCCTCTGTGGTATCCGAAATTATATTATCGAGTATCGAGTATTGTATCGAAGTTAGTCATTCTAGTATCGTGACAACCCTAACACACACACACACACACACCCCCGCACGCACGTACGCACACACACACACACAGACACACACACACACACACACACACACACACACACACACACACACACACACACACACACACACACACACACACACAGAAACACACACACACACACGCACACACACACACACACACACACACACACACACACACACACACACACAGCTGTACCATCTGCAATTGGTTAATGGTGTTCAGTAATCAGCTGTTGGGAGGTGTGCCATGCAGCCACATCAACAACAAAAACCAAGGTAAACACGGAAAACTCTCCTCATGGAAAACTGTCGGGGTGAGGAAAACAACATCAACCGGTCAAGCGTAGCTCGCACCGGAGACATAAAACAGCTTGTAACCTCCACGCCATCCAGCCAAATGGAAAATCATAACATCAAAAACGTACTGGTGTTGCCGGCGCTTATGAAACATTGAGCATCTTCAAAGCAAATTCATTAACTGAGGGCATGTGAGAATAATCAAGTTCCAGTAATGTTATTCCCTGTAAAATCATTTCCCGGGCTTACAAAAAAGAAAAGAAAAAAAATACTCTTCACCATAATTTCTCGCACCGGCACCTGAACACATTTCCGTGAACTTCTTCTTAAGAGGCCTTACATCTGTTCTGAATCATAACAACCTTTAATTGCTGTTCAAGCTGCGGAGTGCCTGGATGAGAAATACTTTTCCCGTCTTGTTTATCTAATCCCATTTGCAATTCATTAAACTCTGACACACACACACACACACACACACACACACACACACACACACACACACACACACACACACACACACACACACACACACACACACACACACACACACACACACACACACACACACACACACACACACACACACACACACACTCCCTCCCTAATGGATGTCCCACTACGGCACAAAATGCCAGACCTCTTATTGCACCTCTCTTCCCCTTCACACTCACATGAATTAAGTCTGCCCCTTAAAACTCTGATTCACTCTCATGTTCCTCGTGCACACGTGTGTGCATGTACACACACACACACACAGATA
This sequence comes from Poromitra crassiceps, assembly GCF_964638095.1. Classification (NCBI taxonomy): domain Eukaryota; kingdom Metazoa; phylum Chordata; class Actinopteri; order Beryciformes; family Melamphaidae; genus Poromitra; species Poromitra crassiceps. Next base: position 25,272,129 of record NC_139631.1, on the reverse strand, counting down.
CACACACACACACACACACACACACACACACACAGACACACACAGCTCTAATTGCAAGCATGCCTGGGACGTTGCGACAGCCTCCCAATAGACACAAAGTGTCTTTCCTTAGCGAGGCTTTGTGAAAACTAGGTCAGATGAGTTTGTTTACTGCTAATCAATGCTCTGGGACACAGTTTGCCTCCGGGGCTCTTTACCTGTCCGCTCCGCTCGGACCAATCAGAGCGAACCCCAGGGACTTGAGGATCGGGGTTGATGATGCACTTTACCCGACACAATTCTTGATTGATTCTATCCACCATCTTGGCTCTGTCACACAAACGCAGGAGCTGCAGTTGAAAATCAATCGTCACCGAGACTTTCTCAGAGCACTCTGAGTTTGACGTTTGGCTGCGAGGGTCATTATTGTAGCCGGAGTGTGTCCATCCTGAAGCTCAGGCCAAGCAATGCCAGGCAGAAGTCTATTAGCTGCTCTAAAGTCCCTTGGCTTTATGTTGCATTTCGCTTCGCTCGGAATTGGAGCTGATTGCCGTACAGCCAGCGGAGGGAGATGCTGTGTGTGTGTGTACATGTGTGCGTGAGGACTATTGATTGGAGGGAGAGTACAGGGAGGCCTAAATCAAAGAATAGTGTAAGAAGACATGAAGGAGGCTACAGAGGGAACAGAAATGGCCTTTAAGCCAAAGTGTTCCTACAGGATTCAGGCAGGATTTATTTTGTGCTCAGTCAAAAGAAAAGTGAAACTGGTGTCTAGAAAAACTTGACTAGAACTTTGAAAAAGGTTTCAAAATGTAGTTGATATCATTGGCCATTCAGCCTCCCAACAGCAGAGATAAAAAATAATTATGTGATAGTCAATGGATGTGTTGATGTGGTCCTCCCATTGGTCAGTGGAGGAAACTGACCACATGATGTCACGGCGCGGGACAAGCTCTATTGGCGCTGACAGACAAGCGCTAAGTGCGACATGGGCTAGTTGGCGGTGACATCACTTCTCTTCATTGGTCACTGGACCAACAGGAGACGTTGACTTTAGTGTGCGACTGTCGTCTTTGGCATGTGGATGCCACATATCAGCACGGGTTACCACAGGGCCTTATGGCACACTTAACGTGCAGATGACGTCTCTAAGCGGATGACAGGAGAGAGCAGAAGCATTTATAGACTAGCCTACAAAGACCCTGCTGTGCCAAGAGGAAGAGGGGACATGCTGGGTACCTTTGAAAAGACACACATTATCCCTTAGCTTGATGGACAATAATTGACTGAGACGTCGCAGGGAAAATATATTTTCCACATAACTAAACTACATCAGGTATATGGCTTTTTGAAGTTTTATTTTGGGCCCATGCCAGACTTTCCCCTCCAATTGTATTCTTGGCAGTGTGTTGAAGCCCACGAATCAGCATTTAGACCATTATGTGACACTTTTGAAAGCCATAAAATACATTGATTTCAGGTGGGCTGGCTTGCTTCTTCAAGGGTAAGTTTTTTTTGTCGCAGGCTTTGCAGACTGCCACCCTCTGGTTGAGTAGAATACTCCCCCACCATGCTCGAAGGATCTTTATGGTCAGCCATGGGGCAATCAAAATAATAATAATAATTGTAAAACGGACGATGGGTGACATGACAGGCCAATATCAACCCCCATATAGCAGCAAAATTATATATTGGCCAAAACCTAATCATCAAATTGTTCTGCCAAGCAGTACTACCTCTGTCTATCAACACTGGTAAACCATTGCAATGGTTGTACATCTTATATAACAAAAAAGAAACCTTGTAGTTGCACATTACTACATCATATTACACCATAGAGAAATCTCTCCTCAACTAGAAAGCGTTATGAAATGCGGCAAACAGAATGTGTTTCTGATCATTTTAACCTATTGTTGTCTGTTATGTAACCCTTTGAAGTGAGATACCACTGCTCATGTCTGGGGTTTACCAGCTGTGAGGAGATATTTGCTGATAGAGTTATCTAGTATCTCATTAATGTCCTCTCCTTATCTTCTCTGATACATGGAGCACAGACAGAGAGGAAAGGTAGGGAGGGAGAGCGACAGAGGCTGGGCGGAGACAAAGAGAGACAGACAACAGACACAAAAAAACGTTAGGGTTGTGCTACAACCCAGGTTTTACGAGTGAGAACGAGAGCTCTCACTAGTGCCTACTTCGCTGCAACGCAGCCCTATGGAAGACTGTTATTTTGCTCCAAAATTACTTTTCATTAAAACCTGACCACCCACCCGTAGGTGGCGTGGTACCCCCTGGGACTGACACGGATCCACGTGACTACGTCACGTCCTGCCAGTCCAGGGCAATCACTCTAATTTCTTCCAGCCCGCTGAGATCCGACGCACCCCGTGACGCATCGACACAGCAAGGCTGGGTAGTGAGAGCTCTCGTTCTCACTCGTAAAACCTGGGTTGTAGCACAACCCTAACGTTTTACTTCGTTTCGAACTCAAGCTCTCACTAGTGCCTCCATTCAACCGACCTTGCTGCCGGGAGCACCCCACAGGGCGACCCGAACGGCACCGGTGAACCACGGCCATATGGCAACGTTTATGCCTAACCGTCTGACATATTAGAGTGGCAACGATACTACTTTCTTGCCACCGACAGCACCGCGTGCGCGAACTGCGCACCGGACACGTCGAGACTGTAGTACCTGACAAAAGTGTGATGAGAGGACCATGAGGCCGCGGCACACATGTCCTCCACCGACACACCGCGCAACAACGCAGAGGATGTCGCAACACCTCGCGTAGAAAGCGCCTTGATACCCTCCTGGGGAACCTTGCCCACGGCAAAGTATGCCAACGCGATCGCCTCCACTATCCAGTGTGATAAGCGATCCTGGAAAGGGGTCCGCCCTGGGCCCTTTGCCCAAAGCAAACCAACAGCTGATCTGTAAAGCGTAAAGAACGCGTCCTGGCCACATAGGCCGAGAGCGCCCTTACGGGGCACAGCATGAGCAAACGTCTCTCCTCGCCCGTCTCTAACTGAACGGCGGGGGACAGAATGCTGATAAGTCTATGACCATAGACCTAAAGCTGCATTAATAATCTTAGGTTGGTAAGCCGGGTTAGGTCGCAACGTAACCCTGCGCCCATCATTACCACACAGGCCTGCTGCACCGAGAGGGCAATCAGGTCACCAACTCTCTTTCCTGACGACAAGGCCAGCAGCAGCGCGGTCTTTAAAGACAGAACCCTTAAATCGGCGGAGTCCAAGGGCTCAAACGGATGACCCGTTAGCCCGTCCAGCACCGTAACCAGGTCCGATTTGGGGGGAAAAACGCACCGCGACGGCGGGCGCAGTTTACGCGCCCCCTTCATGAGGCGCAAGACCAAAGGGTACGCCCCCACGGGGCTCCCTTCAATTCCCCTATGGCACGCAGAATCGCGGCTACGTACACATTAAACGACTGCGGGGACTGACCCGCGTCAAGCAGGCTCTGAAGGAAACAGAACTGGTCGCACACTGCAGTTCACTGGATCCACGCCCTACTTGCTGCATAGTGCATCCCACATTATCAGGCAAGCCCTGGGCTAGCAACTGGTCCGGTTCAGGAGCCAGACCGCTAGCTTCCACCTGCCTGGGGAGGGGTGGAACACCTCCCCCTCCGCCTGGGATAGGAGATCGGCCCGTACCGGCAATGCCCAGGGCGGATCTTGCGCCAGGGAGACCAGGTCCGCAAACCATGTCTGCCTGTGCCAAACAGACTAAAACGAGCCGGAGGCGCTGTTCCCTCACCCTGTCCAACACCTGACGGATCAGGGGGGGTCGGGGGAAACGCATAGAGCCCCTCCCTCGGCCACGCGTGCGCTTTTAGCGCGTCATGACCTAACGGGGGCTGTCCTCCTGGATCGAGAACCACAGTGGGCAGTGTGTCGCGCGCCGCGATGCGAGAGATCGACGCAGGCGCGACCAACCCTGGCCCAAACCTGTTCCATCACCCGAGGGGGGAGGCACCACTCCGTATAACGGGGATTGCCTCGAGACAGCAGGCCGGTCGTAACTCCGCCGTCCCGGCAGATAGACCGCTGACACTGAAAGGGGACGGGGAAACACCCACAGGTGAATCCCCGCTATGGTTCAGCGCCCCCGACCGCACACCGCCCTGTTTGTTCAGGTGGGCGATCGCTGCCCTATTGTCCGAGCGAATCAGCACATGGTGCCCATGTGTGAGCCGCTGGAAGTGTTACCTCCGCATGCCGGGGGGACTGCGGAGGCAACGTTCTCTTTCGAGTCTGGCCGCACGCGGACTTGTCCGGCAGTGCGGTCCCCAAGAGAGCTCCCAACCAACGATGGGCCCATGGCGCCATTGATGGTGGGCTTGTCCTGAGGCAGAGCCCGGCGAATCGCCTTCAGCTCTAGCACGTTTATGTGGCGAAGCTCCTGAGCCTCCCACCGGCCGTTCGCCGAAAAATGCCCGCAAATCGCACCCCCTCCCCAGAGGGAGGCGTCTGTGCGAATCACCATCCTGAGCGGGACAGGGCCCCACCGAGTACCTCTCGAGAGGTAACGGGGGTCCGCCCATATAACCATCGCCCGCCAGGCCTGACCTGTCAGAGGAACCCTGCGATGACGGTCCCCAGCCGAGTCCAGGCGGAGCCTGAGATTACCATATTTGGACCACGAGGGCATGTGTAGCCTCCCTAGCGGGAGCACATGCAGTGCTGAGGCCATCAGGCCCAACATCACTGTGCACTGATGCACTGACACCGAGGGCACAGACCTAACGTCCTTGGCTTGCTGTCCGAACCGTGCGAGCCTGTCGCTCTGGCGAAAGGCTCGCAGGAAGTATAGCTCGAGCCCCAGGAAGGTCGCCGCCTGCGCTGGGACGAGGCAACTCTTCTGCCGGTTCACCAAAAACCCTAAGGTTTGCCGGTGATCGGTCACCACTTGGTATGTTTCGCGGCACCGACCCTCGAGTCGGCCGCTAAGAGAACGACGTTGAGATATAGGAAGACGCGGATCCTCCTCGCGCGGAGGGGAGCCACGGCTGCCTCCACGCCCACCGTGAGGGTTCGCGGGCTCAAAGACATGCCGAATGGCAAGCCACAGAACTCGTAAGCCTTCCCCCGGAAGGAGAACCTCAGGTATTTCCTGTGTCTCCTGACCATGTGGACATGGAGGACCGCACCTTCCAGATCCCTGGAAGTAAGAAATCCCCCTGTCTCAACTTGAACAGGCGGGGAAGAGAGCATTCGGGATGGGACTTCCTCAGCGTCTTGTTGGGACGCCGAAGGTCCAATTTTGGACGCATGGAGCCGTCCATGGCCTCCTCCTCCACGGCCAGATCGGGGGTCCCGTCGAACGTGGGTGGGCAAACTGTAGCGCGTATCCCCTCTGGAGGGTGCGCCGTAATGGGGACGGGGGAACATAGATGCTCCCAGGCATCGAGCCTGTTGGACAAGATGGTCTCTTGTGGCCAACGGAGCGGAACCCGTTCCACCACTCGGATCATACTCTCTCCCTCAATGTCCCCATAGGAGACAGTGAACGGTCATCAAAAGCAGAGAGCATATGAACTGAATCAAGTCTCTCTGCCCGCTTCGCGCTCAGAAAAGAGTATCACCGTCTCATCATCGTGGATAGCGAGACTGAACATTTTAGAAACACATTTCTCAAGTTAGAAACTATAGAAATGATCCCTGAAATATAGTCATGTTATTGCTGGGCACTGGGACCTTTCGATCCGGTGCCCTGATGGGGGGCGGGACGTGAGAGGCTACGCCCCCCCGCCGCATGGACCGTTCCGTAGAAGCTGTGCATGCTGGGGGAGAACTTCTAACGCGAGCTCCGCCTACTGACGCGCTGTTGTATCGAAGTAACCCCCCCCCCCCCCCCTGCCGTGCGCCTTTCGCAGGCTGGGGGGACTGCGGAGGTAACGTTCTCTCTCGAGACGCACGTGGACTTGTCCGACAGTGCGGCCCCCAGGCGAGCTCCCGACCAGCAATGAGCCGTTGGTGCCATTGATGGTGGGCTGTCCTAGGAGCCTCTAGCCGAGGCCAGGCCGTAGCCATGGACCAAGGCGAGCCTTGATGCTGGATATGAGACCCTGGGCGAGCTCCCGACCGAACTCGGGCCTTGGGCACCGAGGACGGTGGGTCTAAAGCTACAAGCCGCAGGCTGGAACTAAGCCCAGCCTTGGTGAGCCAACCGGTGGGCTTGACCTGGGCGCCGCCAACCGAGGCCAGGCCGTGGCCATGGACCAAGGTGCGCTGCGCCCCCAGCCAGGCTCCCTGCACTTGCAGGGGGCACCCCAACAAGGGAGTGCGACCCATGGAGAGCTCCCAACCACCCCGGGCCTTGGGCACCAAGGGCGGTGGGCTTGTCCTTAGAGCTACAAGCCAAAGGCTGGCACTGAGCCCAGACCTTGGCGAGCTGTAAGCCCTGCTGGACGCGTAGCGCCAGCAAGGAGCAGTATGTCTATTGTAGCGGAGGTATCTCGCGCCCAATGTACTTAGCACACAGATACTAACTGCACGGGTGCACGCCAGCTATCTGCAAAATGCTATCGTTCTCTGTGCTAAACAGTACTAATATTGCTATCTGCACCTATGCAAGGCAGGCTAGCTTTAACACTTCTTTGAGAGCGGACCTTGGCCAGCTCTCAAGAGCTTAGCTGCGGACCAGACCGAGGGTTCAAGGCGCCTGTGCAGCGTGCTCGTGCCCAAGGCCGAACACGCACTTAACGTGCCGATTCATACTCGGCCAAGTAGTTTACTAATAGCAAGCTCCCGCAGGGCGCACCCTATTAGCGGGAGTACTGCTTAAGCAAGCTAGCAAAAAGCACATGCCAGACAGTAAGCAACCCGGAGGCTAGCGAACGTGCGCGTGCAATGGTAACGTAAGCGGCAATAGCCCATCCCGAAGGGGGGGCACCAATACCCACAACCTGTTAACCCGAGAGAACAGACGTGGAAGCCACTAGCTAAGCTAGCATAAGCACTGAGAGACAAGCGTGCGCTAACACAAGCCTGCGCCCAGGCCAGTGCCGCGCGTCTCTACCCTGAGTAACACGGGGAAGCAAGCATGACCGCAAGCATTAGGCCCGCGGCCCGCGAAGCTAGTCAATCTCAGAAGAAACTCCACAGAGGGAGTTGCAATCTAGTAGATGCTAATTGCACGAGGCAAGCAAACACTTAGCAGACAAGCAAGCTGGCTAAGATGGCGTAAGTACTGAGAGAATCGGCCCACACAAGGTGCGGGGCGAGCTCACCTAGCTAGCGAATCGCCCAGCTAAAATCTCAGACGCCAGTAAAAGCTACACTACATTCATGTAGGTCCCAGCAACGCCTGTTCAAATTAATTGTGCCGGTCGTAATCGGCCAGCGTAGCCTCACAGCTAATACAGCACCTAGCTGTTCCCCCCTCTCTGTGTCTAACAGGAAAACGGGGTTAACGTGCAAGCTAAGCCTGCACCGGTAAGAGCTGGAGTACTACACATCGCTAGATACTGGCTGCACGGGAGCAAGCTAGCTAACTAGCTATTTCACTGAAGAGCATTACTACTCTCGCTTAAGGCGCGCCCTACAAGAGGTAGCTGGCGCGAAGTACTTAGCACACAGACACTAACTGCACGTGTGCACGTTAGCTATCTGTGCTACAAGGTAGTCCAAGCTAGCTGCACTGAGCAAACTAGCTAACTATCTAACGCGCGAGCTCTAAAGCCGGCGTTCCTAAAGTACCTAGCAACAGAAGCAACCGCACGAATGCATCTAGCTATCTGTGACAACTGTGCTATTTAGCCTGTTGTTCTAGTGCTAACGGTACAAGCTATTCTGCATGTATGCAAACCTAGCTAGAGTTATGAGTGCAGACCTGAGTCATGCGCTCAAGAACAACGTTACCCCGTTTCCGGGGAACGTTTCACATCAACTGCACGGAGGCAGCTACAGTAACAACGGTTAACTA
>NC_139631.1:25254198-25259198 GCF_964638095.1 Poromitra crassiceps | reverse complement strand
TTAAGAGAACCTGTATGTGGCTTCTACATTCTAAACATTCTCTACATGAAACTATTAATGCTATGGGTTCAGTATTCCATAATCCAGTGGACAATCGCTGATGTGGGGCTCCTACTTTAATAGGTTATTTGCATAACATAAATGCACATACATGGAGATAGATACTGCTTGGATGTGTGTGTGTGTGTGTGTGTGTGTGTGTGTGTGTGTGTGTGTGTGTGTGTGTGTGTGTGTGTGTGTGTGTGTGTGTGTGTGTGTGTGTGTGTGTGTGTGTGTGTGTGCACACACACAGGTCTATTAAGGTCTATATAGCAAATAGGCATTAAAAGCTTTTGGACACTGCTATCTGTTTTGTGGTGGCTCACAATCTCCTGGTAGTGTGCTATGAGTTGTATTAAACCTTATCAACTTCTTTATTTGATGAACCTGTAGCTGTACCAGCGTGTTTTGCTGTTGTCTTTTCTTTGCCCCAAATTAAATGAGAAAAGTTGACTTGTGAGTGCCAGCTTTTGTCCTTTCCTGAAGTAGGAATATGTGACTTGTACCAACTAACAGCTGTTGCCTCTAGCATCCGGCATTAGTCTGATAAATAGTGAACAGCTGTGGTGATCAGGCATTAAAACAGCTGGTCTCTCGGACAAGCTTGGCAGATCCAAATACAGCTGACAAACAGGGATCACCTTGAGACTTGGATCAGAATCAAGCAAACATCTGGGGGCTGGAGGCTGGGATTGATTGGTCTAAAATGGAAAAGTGCCGCTGGACTGAAAAAGTCCTAAACTTGAATGTGATGTTTCTTTTGAGCTCAGTGGCGAGTTCAGGCCAGACAACGTGTTTCAGAATGACTGATACAACCCACTGCACACGAGAGAGAAGTGCTCATTAGGCATGACATGTCTCAGATGTCCTGTGTATTTGTGCATGTGTTGTTGTTGTTGTTGTCAAGGTCTCAAGTCTCAAGTCGTCAAGTGTTTGTTTGTTTGTAATTCGTTGGATGGAATTGAATTGAGATGTTTCACTAATTTATAGTAAATTTAGAGAATTGCTCCATAATTTGCTGTATGTGATTGCAAATGTTAACACCTCAAAGATTTCAAATTAATTTGAGGCTTTTCCTATCTAATGTAACTATCTATCTATCTATCTATCTATCTATCTATCTATCTATCTATCTATCTATCTATCTATCTATCTATCTATCTATCTATCTATCTATCTAACCCTATTATAAAAGGGAGCATGTGGGCAAAATAAAGATGTATCTATTTTTCCATATTGCTGTGTTGTGTGTTTGGGGATGGTTTATTACACTGGTGGCAGCGCTACGCTATCTTTAAAATGTCTAACAACGAAGGTTTATGACACACCAGCATAACTGTGCCCCAGAGAGATTTAAACGTTGATGATTTGAACAGTCCAGTAGGAAGACCATCTAATCCCACGGGGGAGCTCTGCAGCAGTTGAAAAGCCCCCACAGCCCGGCTGGTGTTGCTGTAGTCTGCTGGTTTGCTGATATGTAGGCCACACTGTACAGTTCACTTCACAAGTAGGCTGGAAACACAGGGCACGGGGCCCAGGTTTGCACAGAAAGCCCACACATAGGTGCCACTTCCACTAGCCAGTCAGCGCCGCTCCGCTCCAAGTTCAGCCTCTTTATGTCGGTGTGACTTTCCTCTGGCTCCCACTCTCCCTGTTTTCCTTTCTCACCTTCTCTCCTCTGCCTCAGGCCAGGTTTGTTCTTCTCTCCTCCATCTCCTCTCTCTCATGCGAACCCTCTCTTCCCTTTGAGTCTGGATTCCTTCTTTTCAGTCTGGATTCAGTGTCTCAATATTTATTTTTCACACCTAGACTTCTCGTGCCCTGATCCTTCTATCTCACGGGTGACTGTTTGCTCAGAGGCTATCAATCTGTTTAATAAGCCCTTTCATCCGCTCCTCCTCACATTTCTTGCCCTCAATCTTCATAAACTCACACTTTCTACTGACCTCCAGTCAGAGCTGCACAGACTTGCTCTCTCGCCCTCCTTCTCTCTCTTCCTTCTCTCACACACACTCGTCTCACACACGTGTACACACACACGTGTACATAAACACACACACACACACACTCGCACATCTGCCTCCGTCTCCTCCCTCCCTGGTTTGGTTTTTCCAACCGTGTAAGCACATTCCAGTCTGTGGACGGGCTGCAGCTCCCACAGTAGGAGCAGGTTCCCAAAGTGTGTGTGTGTGTGAGTGTGTGTGCATACTGTATGCACACGTGACATACAGTATGCACGAGTCCGACTCAAGTCTCGAGTCCCTAGTGTTTGAGTCTGACTCCAAGTCCGAGCCACCAAAGAACAGTTTGAGTCGAGTCCCCATTAACTGACTCCAAGTCTGAGTCCAGACTTACTGAACATGAGCGTGAATCTGCATGGAGGTGGAACACACGTGCATGGAGGTGGAACACACGTGCATGCAAATGCATGAATGCTCGAGTCTAAGTCCGAGTCCAAGTCCAAGTCCGAGTCATCAGTGTTCAAGTCCAAGTTGAGTCCCAAGTCCTGAAAATGAGTCCGTACTACAACACTGACTGTAGGCATAAAGCTGTAAGAAAAGTCAGCTCTCTGCTAGACGGACACCCTGAGCTGTGCAAGTGAAGCCTGATGGGATATCATGTTATCTCTGTCTGTCATCTCAGAGGAAACGGTCATGGCCCAAACCGCTCACAGTGATTTCCTCCACACGCGAGGGAGCCATCTTTCTCCCTGGGAGGCCCGCCTCCAGCGTGTACTCGATCTGATCCTTCTCGTGTGAGAAGACAAACTGAGAGGAGAAGGAGAGGTTCAACAAAAACAGCCCAGCAGAAACTCAAGACGGCGCTGACATGACTGTCACAGAGAGGTCAGCAGCTGTCATAACACCAGGGGCCTTGTGTTAGCACTGACTCTCACACACGTGCATGCAGACACACACACACACACACACACACACACACACACACACACACACACACACACACACACACACACACACTCACAAGGAAGCAAGTGATGGAATACATGACATACTGTAATACACACTTGCAGGCACGTTGCTCGGATCATGCCCATTTTCAGACAGGACCTTCATTTTGATGGAAACTACACATCTGTAAAGTTTCATGACTGCATCTTGCACTGTTTTGACGCTATCTGGTTTGCAAAATCTGTCCACAGACATACAGACAGACATATAAACACCTGGCAAAGTACTCAAAACAGACTCTGTGGTACTTCCCGCTACAATAGGAGTCTCCAGGACCACATTTTGCCATGATGACACACACACATACACACACGCACACAAACACACACACACACGCACACACGCACGCACGCACGCACGCACGCACGCACGCACGCACGCACGCACACACACACACACACACACACACACACACACACACACACACACACACACACACACACACACACACACACAACACACACACACACTCACAGGGTGAAAACAATACCAGCCCCACTGTTGCGGTTGGTAATAAAAGACTGTGTACCTCTCGCTACCAGTATCTCCCTCCTTCCCTGTGTGAGTGTGAAACTTTACCTGTGTCAAAAACCTTGCTGACTTTTGAGCTGTATTATGCCCGCGCGTCCCAGCTAGCATAACATGGTTGCTACCTACATATTCATCTGGATGTCTAGTTTCCGGAAGCTCCACTCTAGCTCGCGAGACGTGATCAAACACGACTGCGCCTTGCCATCGGAAATCATTACCGAGGGAGGTCCGGACCTTCGTGACCTCTATAGAGACACTGCGTAACGCGTCATCATTCAGAAACCATGCCCAAGACGGGGGAAAACACAAACTCCTGTCCAATCCTGGCGTTCTCCTATGTCACGTGCATGGTTGCGTGTTGCACCAAAAGATCGTATATACGGAAGATGAACACTCCAATTTACTTCTTGACAGCTAGATCCACATTTTTCTTCTCGCCAATTCTCAATGGCTTCCTTGTTTTGCTCAGGAGTACAAAAAAACTTTAACTGGCGATTTTTTATATTTGTTTTCTGCGCAGCCCACCAGACAACAGCTTTTAGCTATGTTTAATTCAAGGAAAATGACGCTGGTGTGTGGAAATGAACGGAGCTCTTCCCCCGTGATGGGCGTGGCCTATTACATGCAGTGTCTCTATGGCCATGCTCGCGGTCCACCTGCAGTAACTTCACGATGCACCAGGGGGCTGCGGCACACACTTTGGCAATCACTGCTCTAGTCTACAGTAACAACATGGACGTTACATAACCATAATATTAACAAACCGCTGACACTCTGATCAAATGCCAAGGAAGTGATGCCGTCTGTCTGTACTTTATGACAACTAAAAAACATAACACAAGATAACAAAATGAAATTCAGCGCTCTACAAGGTAAGATATGCCTCACAGCGTTGGGTCTAAATGTTCCCCAGAAACTACAACTGCCTAATAAAAACTCTTTACAACAACTTTATCGCTTGAAATTATGGCTGTAATTTCAGGGCTGTGTTCCAGTAGAGGAAGAGGTGGCCTTGAATATTGAAATATACTGTCATTAAAATGCACAAACCTGATTAAGATCCCACTGCTCTAGTGTTTATGTAATAATCTCCATTTGATAACAGACTGCCTCGATACAGTCGGGGACTGAACTCATAGATGTTGATACGAGAAAGAAACAATAGAACAGAACACTGAAATAATGAAATCCAATACTTTCCATCAAAAAGTTCTTTGGTTCAGTTCTTTGACAAGTGCAAAAATGTACCTACTGAAAATGTATCCTGTGAAGCAGGTACCAGAAACCTTAATCTGACACAGCATGCTACATCTGCACAAGGCTTTGCACGAGACCTTGCAATTTCAAGGCTGATGAGAAGGCTATTAAAACTACATCGAAACCAGTCAGGTGTCCAAATAAAGCACATGTGCTCCCTCAACACATATTATAATACTCTGCATTCAAATATCATCCATCCAA
>NC_139631.1:25244198-25249198 GCF_964638095.1 Poromitra crassiceps | reverse complement strand
ATATCTATTTGTGAGTGTGAAGTGTCTGTGTGTGTGTGTGTGTGTGTGTGTGTGTGTGTGTGTGTGTGTGTGTGTGTGTGTGTGTGTGTGTGTGTACTATCATAGACTGTATTATGGACGACGTAGCCACCATGACATCATCCATTGGTTTCTGGACTCCCAATTTGAAGCTTTGAGTCTTGGTTTTTTGGAGCCAGAAGTGACTATATTTGGACGCCTGCTATTGGCCCGTGATTGGCAAGCTGTGCGATCACTGGACAAGCGACCTGTCAATCACGCCCCAAAACATAGTCTGCATTATCGTCTATTTTACTCTATATGGACCATAATCTACAAAAAATGTACACTATACTGCGCTGAGGAAGACTTGAAACTAGCGATTGAGACCATCAACTCATTAGGAGAGTCTTTACTGAGGTAATAAATCAAGTGAGAAGTCAGGTCATTTTCCCATTCACTTCTATACAATCTGACTTCTTTTTGCAGCAATAGACTGTAGAAAGGGGTGAGTTATATAGAAATGCATGTTGTTATGAATGGTGAAATTAGCTATAGAGCCCCATAACGTTTTAACGACATTTTAACAGAGGGGTGAATGGGGATTTACTCGCTTTTGGAGCTAGTCTCAAGTGGCCATTCAAGGAACTGCCATTTTTGGTACTTCTGCATTGGCCTCATTTTTCAGAACCAGAGGTTGGGCCTCGGTGTGTACAGTATATGCATGTGGGTGTGCCTCAGTGTAACAGCGCATTCTCACATAGCCCTGATGCAGGGCTGAGACTTCAGCCCAATACACACACACACACACACACACACACACACACACACACACACACACGCGCGCACACACACACACACACACACACACACAGACAGTGCCAAATTCCAGCAGCATGTCTGCCATTGTGTCTACACAAACAGATAGGCTGGGGGAAAGACAGTAGTGTGTTCTCAGTGAGGGGTATCCCCACCATGGCTGTGTGTTTAGCGTGCGTCAGCCATCCACTGTTAACCCTGTCCTATGCTATCACGCTTGGCTCAGCTCCTGTCTGGGGAACAGGAACTGATGGACGCGGTTCCGGCTGTTCGAGAGCCAGTGGAAGTTAGTGACAGCCTCGGTTCACAATCAATCTAAAAGTAAAACAATGACAACAAGAAACATGCACAAAACATTTTAATGCTGACTTGACCTTTGTGAGTTCTCATGATTTATCTTTTTTTACATGCATCATATTTATTTCTCTGTCTGTTTTTGTATGTCTGCCTTACTTTAGTATCAAGCTATGACTCTTCAGTTGGTCTGTCTGTTTTTGTGTCTGCAGGCCCCTATCCCCCCCCCCCCAACTATCTGTCTATCTCTCTGCCTCTTTCTTCCCAAACTGTAGTTCTTCTAGGAATTCTTTCCCATCTCGTGTTCAGTCTCATGTGTTTTCTCATCATTGGAAAAAAGAAAAGAAGAACAATAATGTTGGTCTCTGGGAAACTCAACATCCTCAGATAATCCGTTATGGCCAAACAACTCTGAAAATACTCATGTGACTTTGTCCTTTTCACAAGGCAGACTTGGCACACGGCATGGCGAGAGCAGGCTTCAGTATTCACAGAGAAATAATTGGGTCGATGTTAGCCATAACATAACATGAGGTATGCCAAATAAAGCATTGCATTATGCCGTCCCAGACTAGGAGAGGGTAAACACACTGTGACCTGCTGCTGTGGCCGTGTGAGGGGATCAGAAGCCTAGGTCTCACAAGAACGTCAAATCCCGAGGATCACTGGAGTAGGATCAGGAAAACACTACAGAGAGGCCTGTTTCACTGACTATTCACCTTATGTAGAAGAGACCGTCTGGCTTGAGAGACTAACAGGAAGTGTAAATACAATCGGAATTTCCGATTGTATTTACACTTCCTGTGACTCATAAACCTAGTCTGACCCATAATGTGAGGCAAACTAGGTTTGACCAGGTGAGTCAGACTACTTTGAACAGGTAAAACAGCCGGCGTTTTGAACAGGAAGTCGTGATACAATGGGTCAAGTGGGCGGGGCTGCATAAGGTGGATAGGAAAGGATGTGAGCAATGCCTCATGGGAGATTTTTCTGCTGGGATTGTCTCTGTCACACAAACAGCAGGTTAAGGTCCCGGTCGGCCAGGGTCTTCTTGGAGAAGGCACTCCTAATATGAATCTGATGATATGAATAAAATCTGGCTCAGGGAAGAGAGCACGCTTTCACAGTAACCTTAGCTTACATGATGTTCATTCCACAGGGTGATCGCACTACATCTGTGTTCTAAATGTAGAGTTCATCTACGGGCGAGGCGATAAACCAACCTATATACAAGAATAACTAGGTGTCAGGTTATATTGTCAAGTCTCTTGCGGGAAATGACTTGCACTACTTGTTTGTAAACATTGAGTTAGCATTATTTCGGGAACACACACGTGATCCATGAAACAATGTGGCCAGATAACTGTAACGCATGCAGGCCATAGTGTCTGTTCTTGCTAAGTACCGTTTTTGCTAAATACAAGAACAGTTTTTGCAATTTGGATGCAGCCAGAGTTAGATCAGAATTAGTATGCTTCATGCATTAAAAGCGATGCGTCCATCTCATCTTAAGTATGCAAGCTCAGACCTACTGCTCAATTGTGCATATAGGTAATTAGTTTAATTAATTAATTAAATAGGGCCTAAAATAGGATTGTGTATTTAGATACAAGCAGCCAAGCAGGGGTTTTCAACCTTTTGTAACTTAAGGCCCCCCCCCCCAAAAAAAAAAACGCGGACCTGGCAACACTAGACACAACTCCCAAGTCAATGTGACAACAAAATTACGGACCGTTATTGAGAGGGCAAAAAGATTATAAAGTGACACACACACACACGCACACGCACACATACACACGCACCTATGCGGCTGGGCTTTCCTCCTCTGTAGGATTAGCCACGAGGCTAGCAGTGACTTAGGGACTTTCTCCTGCAGTGCCCAGTCTGAGACCCAGCTAGCTAGCGTGAGAACCTTGCATGGCCCAGACTGTCTGCAGCTCATTAAAGTACACAATTTATCAGATGTGGGAGACACGGTACCGGCACCACAGTCACGATAGAGGGAGTGACGGAAAAAAGAAAAAAACATGAGAAAAATAAGGAAAGTTAATTTGTTATTCTACTGGAGAGCAGGCATTCTGCCCTTACCTAGGCATATCCTGATGAAGAAATGAAACAAAAAAGGTGACACTACAAGCAGTTATGTTTAAAATACTGTACATACTAACTACAGCATGCGCTGGGACGCGTCATCAGTGATGTTAGCTGGGGCCGTAAGGTGTTTCGGGTGTGTCAACATCATACACCCTCGCCCAGTAGACCCAGCCGAGGCCGATTAAGACCCCGACCCGCGTCCCAGAAGCAGCCGCTCACGGATCAGCCTTCCTACTCTGTCTGCAACGTTGCCCGCGGAAGGGTTGATCACGCCCAATCCGCTGCAATAGAGTTAGTGCTACACGGCAGTATTGAAAGACCCTTCGGTGCATGGAGGGTCTCAAGGCCCTGTGGGTGACTCCAGGCCGGGCTCCTCCTTCGTCTCACCAGACCCTCCCGGGGAAAAGGCAATCAATCCTACCATGGGCAGAGAGGATGCCTCAAGAAGGCCTGTGCGCTGCACGTCACTACAACCAGTGAACACAATACCTAATGCTGTATATGAAAAGACAGCAGGCCCCTGTGACCCCTCTGACGTAATGGCCGTTCTTGACACCTGTTTCTACGCATGCAAGGTGAAATGAGAACTGAGACAGCGCCTGAAAGCAAGAAGAAAACAAGAGAGAGAGAGAGAGGAGAGGAGAGGGAAGGGCTCCCTGATTCCCAATCCCTGAAGGATGAAGGTAAGCTTCCCAGGAAACTGAATACACCTCTGTGTCCTTGAAAGGCACATGTATACACTCAGTGTCTCACACAGACACACGCACACGCACACACGCACACCGACCGGAAAGTACCCTGACACACTTGATCCCAACGAAAACAGGCACACCTAAGACCACTGGCTAAATTTAGATGTAGTTTATAATCAGCGTTTTTTACGTCGCCCCTCACACACATGCACGCACAGACGCACGTGTACACACACACGCACGCACGCACGCACGCACGCAAACACGCACACACACACACACACACACACAAAATACTCACAAGAAAAAGACACACTTTGCACAAAAAAGAAGAGGGGTTACTTTGACAATGAAAATTATACACACATACTAAAAATACAGCGACATAATGTAATATGGTTCATTGTGCGAGATATTAAATTTACAAGGTGACCTCATCCCGATTCCTCAGTGGGCTAAGTTTCAGGTGTTCTATAAATAGGTTGCTTATTTTTAGCTCTCTCTCTCTCTCTCTCTCACACACACACACACACACACACACACACACACACACACACACACACACACACACACACACACACACACACACACACACACACACACACACACACACACACACACACACACACACACACACACACACACACACACAAGCTTTATATGGGTTATTTCAGGTCTGCCCCCCTGCCTCTCTCCACACCCTGCCTTGTGAAAGCCTCTACCTGGAAGGTAAAGACTAGAGTTTCTTTGCAGGGAGACGATCATAGCACACACCGAAACCCATTCATTCATTCATTCATTCATCCAGGCGGCCGGGCCATGACGTCACTCGTCCTGGGCGTTTGCTGTTTACTCTCCTGTAGTCCCAAGTGGAATTGACTTCAGCCTAAAAGAGAAGCTGAAGTCATCGGGACTGACTGACACGGGTTTCAACTCACTGGAGAACACAGAGTCTTGTCAGCTCTATTCTAGACTATTACGTCTCCATCCATCCTTGGATGGAGTTTGGCTAGCTGTCTACTTTTGGTTGCTACACCTTAAGCCCAATTTATGCTTTGTCTGCCGACACTTTTGAAACGGTCGCCGACAGAGTCGACACTTTCA